>NC_044996.1:52619182-52919182 GCF_008728515.1 Papio anubis | reverse complement strand
ATTTATCTGTTCACTCTTCCTCGATACAGTGGGAGATACTTTACGAGTAGAGATAAGCAATATCTCCAGTATTTAGCTATGCTTATCTTTTCACTTAAGGATAGAAGATGAGAGTGAATTGGCTGTGAAAGCAAATACTGTTTCATTAGGTTCTGCAAGATTGCTAAAAGTCACCTGAATAAGTGAGGGTACTACAATTAAAGCACCAAATCTTCTATGATCTTTGACCAGTAGTATTTTTTTTTTTTTTTTGGACAGTGTGTTATCACAGTGTAAAATATGAGTTAATCTTGATCAAAAAGCACTCACTAATGATACAAAAGTTCTGACACATCACGTATGGGATCTTCTAATAGGTACATCACATGAGTTCAAAATGGAGCTTGTTGGTGGTGAAAATAGGATTAACAGAATGCAGCAACACTCAACAGAACTGAGATGTTTAGCTACTGTAAAGATCTAAACCATCACTGATGCTTTAGTTCCAGTATTTATTCCACAGTCCAGAGAAGATATGGTTCTAATTTATGAGTAAGTTGTGGTGACCATGAGGCTATATAGTAACTTTGGAGTCAGTCCAGAGGATTCCCTGAGTCCTCCAAACCTAGTGTTTGCTTGCACTGATTCTTATGTGCCACAACCTGTCTCCAGGAATCTAAAACTACAACATCCAGAAGAAAGTCAAGTTGAACAAGAAACTATGGATCTTCTTTACTCTAGGCCAACAATGGTAGACAGAGGCAAACCCATTTAACAGATATTTGCTGAGTACCTATGATGTCCAGGTACTGTTCTAGCACTGTAGACAAAAGATATAAACAAAACAGGCAAGATCCTTGGCCTATGAAACTTACATTCTGATTCTGCACTGACGCTCTATAATAGAAAAAAAATAGGTAGAAAATATCACAGCAAATATTATCATTTCATTGTTTGTTTTCTGAGAAGACAGCCCTTCTGGAATGCAATTTAAAGATGGGAAGACATGATATAATCAGCAAAAAAAGGGCAATTTCAAAGATCTGAGACAATTTAAATAGAAGGCTCTTTTTGGAAAAAAAAAAAAGTAAAGGGCGTGAATGGAAAGAAGCTGTTTCATAGGAGAAACATAAAATAATGTGGAATATAGTAGAATAAGAAAAGTCTGTGTCAATTTTCTAAAGCTAATTAGTATTATAATTATTGAGCACCTATTCTGTGCCAGGCACTATGTTAAGGATTCACCAGTAAACAAAACATACTTTGCTGTCTCTAGTCTGTAATCAACATGAAGTATGTTGAGCATAATGATGGAGGTGATGGGGCCTATGGGAGTATACATTAGATTTTGAACAAGTCTGAAGGGTAAAGGGAACCTTTTTGAGAAAGTGATATCTATCTGAGATTTGAAGAATGGGTTGGGCAAGGAGAGAAGGTGTAAGAGTGTTTCAAGCTGAATGTATAGCAAATGTGAAGGCCTAAACTAAGAGAAAGGGCACGGCATGTTCCAGGGACAGAAAGATCAGAGTGCCTGGAGGTTGGAAAACCAGATTGTGCAGAGACTCTAAAAATAAGGTGATGATTTTGGATGTTATCTACTGAAGGGAATTAGTCATGTGAATGTTATTGCATTTACATTTTTTGAAAGATCTTTCTCTCTAGTGTGAAGAATGGACTGGAAAAGAAAATATGATAGAAGCTCTGAGAAGACCCACTTTTAATTTCCATATCAAAGAACATCATATCTGAATTCTCTAATATTGGTGGAAAGGAGAACATTAATGGAATTTAGAATTATGAGAGTTACATCAAAGTTGCTTTAGATAACCTCCCCACCCCTGTGATTCTTGAAGGGTAAGACTGGGATACACCTGGAGCTCTCTCTCCTATATCGGATTTGAGGGTTCTTGTTCCTGGGACCCAACTCCTTAATCCAAAATACATTAATCTACTTCTGAACTAAGAAATTGAGGAGACAGGATGTAAGTCACTGTCAAAATTTATTAATTCATTCAATGAATAAAGGTGTCGTTCCAGGTATTAAAAATATACCTGTGAAAAAGGCAACAAGGTCCCACTTTCCCTGGGCTTATATTGTAGTGAGGGGAGACAAATAAAAAATATACAATTCCAGACAGAGATAAGTGCTATGTGTATAGTCCTAAGAAGTTAACAGAAAATTGCAAAATGGGCTTAGCTGGCAGGAACAGAAACAGGGGCAGAGGGGAGTAAATGTTCTGAGAAATGAGGCCAACCATAAATGGCTCACTAGCACCCAAGCATCCTATTACAAGCACCCAGCTCACAGCCCACCTGCACCCAAGCAGCCTGTCTTCAAGCGTTCACCCTAAGCAGGACGACCTTATAAAACTCCCCTCCACCCCCTGCCTCTTGGCAGACAGCCTTCTTTATTCTGTCTTGCCCTTTGCTCCCTTGCAATGTATCTCCTCCTTTCCTCTAAATAAATCTGCCTTTCTAAACTCATTACTGTCTTGGTAAATCCCTTTACCATCCATGCACCACCTTCAGATAGTCATTGACCATGACATTATGAAGAAGTACTTAATATGAAGAAATAAGCAATAGAGAGTGACTGCCAATGATAGATGGGATTGGATGAACACGCGTTTAGATTGGGTGATCAGGAAAGGAATCTCTATAGCAATAATACTGGAGCTGTGATCTAGATTAAAAGAACATTATCCTAGATCAGAGGGCATAGTTGTTTAGGGAGGAAGAATGAAAAGTGAAAGGATCCCTAGGAGAGAATAAGTTTGATGTGTTTAGGGTCAGAAAAGTCAACATGGCAGTAGCTTTACAAGGAGAAAAATGGCAGTGTATGAGGTTAAAGACGTATATAGTGGGAACCAGATAATGTCAGATAATGTAAGGCATTATAGGTAATTGTAAGTATTGAGGGCCAATTATAAGTATGATGGGAGGGCCGGGCGCGATGGCTCAAGCCTGTAATCCCAGCACTTTGGGAGGCCGAGACGGGCGGATCACGAGGTCAGGAGATCGAGACCATCCTGGCTAACAGGGTGAAACCCCGTGTCTACTAAAAAATACAAAAAACTAGCCGGGCTTGGTGGCGGGCGCCTGTAGTCCCAGCTACTCGGGAGGCTGAGCCAGAAGAATGGCGTGAACCCGGGAGGCGGAGCTTGCAGTGAGCTGAGATCCGGCCACTGCACTCCAGCCTGGGCGACAGAGCGAGACTCCGTCTCAAAAAAAAAAAAAAAAAAGAATGATGGGAAACCCCAACAACTCAATACTAATTAAGCACGATCCTAAATGTACAGATTACATCCACCTAGTAGAGCATCATCCACTCTTACTTGGAATATCTAGCTGCATACCTATATCTAGGCAAATTAAGGTCTCTATGAACAATAAAGAGATCAATTATTGCCACTTGGGAGTTTAATTTAGCAATAGTAAGAAGTGTCTAATAGGGTTTGGACTGAACTTACACTGACTTCACATAAACTGAAAGAGTAATCAGAGAGTAGCTATATATACACCATCATTTAATAGCCTCAACTTATGGCTTGGAAATACTTAACAGGCTTCACTTCAGGAAATCCTTGAGAATAAGCACCAGTAGAGTGAGCAATGGCATTTGTCTATCAAATGGTGAAATTTCAAAATTATCAAGAATCGGTCTTTAAATTGTTTCCAGATTTTTGGGCATAAAATTATGACTGTTCAATATGTTTTCTGTAGAAAGATAAGACAGCCTATGAGTTTTCATAGCAGAGGTAAATATTATCAAACAATGAATTCTTAAGAGCTTATTTTACTTCTGAATCAATAAGAAAAAGAACTCTTTCCTTTTGGTTAAAATGAGTTTGTGACAATAAGCGTATATATTAAATCATTTTCTTTCTTGAAAGTAATAATAGAGTGAGTAAGCCAGAACAGAAACAAGTAAAAAGCAGCATTTCTTGCAGTTGGAATTGTCATGACTCTATCTTACATTCTTCAGAAAGTTCACTTCTGTTTAGTCAGTCATTTAAATTCTCTTTTCCTTACTTGTCTTGATTATTTTCCATAATGATTATTTTTCATGTGACTGTTAAGCTTCTGCATTGTGACAGTCTAAACTAGTGTTTTCATAGTTCCCCCTTTGAAAGAAGGCAAAAAGAAGACAACTGTCAAATATATGACAAGAGCAATACAAACTGGGGATACTGTGCCCCATTAAACCCAGAACAGGTTCCATCATTAGTACTTGATTATGAGTTAATAAGAACTTTTGAAACAACTCATTTGGTAGGCTTTGGGACTGCTTAAACTAGGAGGTTTTAGTTTGTCCAATATATGAGCATATTGGGTACTCAACAAATGCTTGAGTATATAAGCACACATATGTGCTTATATAAAATAATTAAGCAATAGGAGATTAAGGCAAATGAGGTTCAACAATGTTAACCAATTTGTCAAATTTTCACAATTAGTACACTTTGGAGCTATAATTTCAGCCCAAGCCTAATTCCAAAATGCATGCTATCTCCACTACATCACTGATTATCAAATGAGTAAGTGAATAAATGAACAAAACAGAATTTCATAAATGAAAGAATATTTATGACTAGAAATAAAGTATTTTCTTTTATAAGTAAAGTTCAGGTGCTCTATTTGACAAACTTAGACATTGAATATATCACAAGTTAAGCATACAAATTACAAGCATTACCTTAAATTATAAAAAACTCTTGCTCATAACTAAATTTCTGTCAAAAATCAACTTATGCTTCCATCATTTTTATATCCAAATTAAAAAGAAATATAGAAACAGTGCCAAACAGAGTTTCTATTTCTTCCTGATTTAATCTAGCAGGGTTGTATATTTCGAGAAATTTATCCACCTCTTCTAGACTTCTAGATTTTCTAGTTTGTGCATGTAAAGGTGTTCATGGGAGCCTCGAATGATCTTTTGTATTTCTGTGGTATAAATTTTAATAATTTGTTTTATTTGTAATTGAGTTTATTTGAATCTTCTCTCTTCTTTTCTTGGATAATCTCGCTAATGGTGTATCCATTTTGTTTACCTTTTCAAAGAACCAGCTTTTTGTTTTCTTTATCTTTTGTATTGTTTTTGTTTGTTTATTTGTTTGTTTCAATTCCATTTAATTCTGCTCTGATCTTTGTCATTTATTTTCTTCTTCTAGATTTGAGTTTGGTTTGTTCTTGTTTCTCTGGTTCCTTGATGTGTGACATTAGGTTGTCTATTTGTGCTCTTTCAGACATTTGGATTTAGGCATTTAATGCTATGAACTTCCTCTTGACACCATTTTTGCTGTATCCCAGAGGTTTTGATAGGTTGTGTCACTATTATTGTTCCCCTCAAAGAATTTTTTTAAATTTCCATCTTGATTTCGTTTGTAACCCAAAATCATTCAAGAACAGGTTATTTTATTTCCATGTATTTGTATAGTTTTGAGGGTTTCTTTTGGAGTTAATTTCCAGTTTTATTCCACTGTGGAATAAACTAACACTTGATATAATTTCCAGTTTTATTCCATTGTGGTCTGAAATGATACTTGATATAATTTTGATTTTCTTAAATGTATTGAGACTTGTTTCGTGGCCTATCGTATTGTATATCTTGGAGGATGTTCCGAGTGCTAATGAAAAGAACGTATATTCTGCACTTGTTGGGTAGAATGTTCTATAAATATCTGTTAAGTCCATTTGTTCTAGGGTATAGTTTAAGCCCATTGTTTCTTTGTTGATTTTCTGTCTTGATGACCTATCTAGTGCTGTCGGTGGACTACTGGAGTACGCCACCATTATTATGTTGCCGTCTATCTCATTTCGTAGGTCTAGTAGTAATAGTTTAATGAATTTGGGAGCTCCCGAGTTAGGTGCATATATATTTCGGATGGTGATATTTTCCTGTTGGGCTAATCCTTTTATCATTATACAATGTCTTTCTTTGTCCTTTTTTACTGTTGTTGCTTTAAAGTATTTTTTTTTTTTTTTTTTTTTTTTTTTTGATATAAGAATAGCTACTCCTGCATGTTTTGGGTTTCATTTGGCTGGAATATCTTTTTCCACTCCATTACCTTAAGTTTATGTGAGTCCTCATGTGTTAGCACATGAGGTGAAGCTAGCAGATACTTGCTGGGTGGATTTTTATCCATTCTGCCAGTCTGTGTCTTTAAAATGGTGTGTTTCGTATGTTTATTGTGGCACTATTCACAATAGCAAAGACTTGGAATCAACCCAAATGTCCATCAGTGACAGACTGGATTAAGAAAATGTGGCACATATACACCACGGAATACTATGCAGCCATAAAAAAGAATGAGTTCGTGTCCTTTGTGGGGACATGGATGCAGCTGGAAACCATCATTCTCAGCAAACTATGGCGAGAACAGAAAACCAAATACCGCATGTTCTCACTCATAGGTGGGAATTGAACAATGAGATCACTTGGACACAGGAAGGGGATCATCACACACCAGGTCCTATTGTGGGGAGGGGTGGGGAGAGGGATAGCATTAGGAGATATACCTAATGTAAATGACGAGTTAATAGGTGCAGCACACCAACATGGCACATGTATACATATGTAACAAACCTGCACGTTGTGCACATGTACCCTATAATTTAAAGTATACTAAAAACAAAAACAAAAATATAAAATGGTGTGTTTAGGTCATGTACATTCAATGTTAGTATTGAGATGTGAGGCACTGTTCTATTCATCATGTTAGATGTTGCCTAAATACCTTGTTTTTTTTCATTGTGTTATTGTTTTATAGGCCCTGTGAGATTTATGCTTTAAGGAGGTTCTATTTTGGTGTATTTTGAGGTTTTGCTTCAAGATTTAGAAGTCTTTTTAGCATTTTCTTGTAGTGCCAGTTTGGTAGTCCATTTGTAGCTACTCGGATGGAGTTGGAGACAATTATTCTAAGTGAAGTAACTCAGGAATGGAAAGCCAAATATCTTATGTTCTCACTTATAAGTGAGAAGTAAACTATGAGAATGCAAAGACATAAGAATGATACAATGGACTTTGGGGACTCAGGGACAAGGATGCGAGTGGGGTGAGGGACAAAAGCCTATACCTTGGGCACAGTGTACACTGCTTGGTTGATGGCATCACCAAAATCTCAGAAATCAATGCTACAGAACTTCTCCATGTAACCAAAACCACCTGTTCCCTAAAAGCTATTGAATTATTTTTTTTAAAAAAGGAAGGGTGCAAAACAAAGACGCAAGTGACCAGAATAAATTTTTAAAGTCTGCTGTTAGCCATTGCTTCAAAACATGCAGAACATAGTATATTTGATTGTATATTGCAAACTATACATATATTTCTACAAATATACAGTTTCATAAAATTTGTCATACTATTTATATTTGAGCATAATACTTTTCATTCACGTACATCTTCATATATAATATATTCAATTAGATTTGCAGTTGATGTTTTACAAGTTTAATTGTCTGTGTCTATACTTGATTGTGCATCTTTGTGTTCTGTCATAATTTCAAATGATTGGGGACCGATCAAAGAGTAAGATATGACCACAGGTACAATAAAATAAACATTGGGTGACATTTACACAGGGTTGCAAGAGGGAGGAAGTCCCTCATAGCAGGAGTCTGTCTACAGACTGTGGTGAAGGGGGCTCTCTCATCAGAAGGGGAGAAGAACAAGGGAACTCCCAGGGGAGAAAGGGATCAGGGAGTGGGCTTATGTGTTTAGGTTATATTACTCAGAAACATGGTGGGGAGTTACTGGGTCAGAGACTCCTAAGGACCCACCGTAGCTTGGAGTTTTATAACCAGAAGGCTCTATCTTATCACTGGTGAGCACATGTAGGGTAGGGTTTCATAGGGTATGCAAATCAGGCGGGCTCCAAATTGCTAAAAATCTGCTTTTGGAGATTATTTTTAAAATAGTTGGATATATAAAAATTTGAATTTGGTGTTGGTGGGCTTATGAGCTAATAAGTTTTATCCTTCAGTGAAGAAACACCATAGGGGCCAATATACAGAGGCCATCTTTGGTTCATTCTGTTTTTAAAATAATGGCAAAATCTTTGTGTATATTCGTAGTTGCTACTTACGAGTTTTCATGGTTTCAATATCCCTACATGTACACATATGTGAATATTTAGAGAATACAGTCAGATAGTCACATTCTCAAAGTCTTCATACCTAAATACAAAATAAGTAAGTCATTCAAACTAAAGGACATCTTTAATATAGCAAAAATTTCTGGTGATTTGAAAAACATAATTGTATTATTTAGGATACAAGCAGTCATGTAAGTTCAGTTTCAAAGACAATGGTTTTGACATGAACCATATATACACACTTATATATTTAAAGTACAGTTGACTTTTGAACAACATGAGCTTGAACTTCAGGGGTCCACTCATATATTGATTTTCTGCATCTGTCACCCCTGAGACAGTAAGACAAAGTTCTTCTCTTCCTCTTCCTCCTCAGCCTACTCAAGATGAGCAGGATGAAGATCTTTATGATAATCTACTTCCACTTAATTAATAGTAAATATATTTTCTTTTCTTTATGATTTCCTTGATAACATTTTCTTTCCCCTAGCTTCCTTTATTGCAATAAAACAGTATATAATACATATAACACACAAAATATGTGTCAATCAACTGTCTATGTTATCAGTAATGTTATTGGTCAAAAATAGGCTATTAGTAATTAAGATTTTGGGGAGTTGAAAATTTGGCTATTAGCAGTTAAGATTTTGGGGAGTCTGGATTTCTGACTGTGCAGGAAAGGTCAGCACCTCTAACCCCCACATGGTTCAAGGGTCAACTATACATTTATATTTAAATATATAAATGTGAGGTGTGTGTGTGTGTGTGTTTGTGGTTTGTGGGTGTGCGTGTATGTGTGTATCACCATCTGGAAATATTGAAGAAAAATCTCAAATAGAAGAATCAGGAAACAACAGGTGCTGGAGAAGATGTGGAGAAATAGGAACACTTTTACACTGTTGGTGGGATTGTAAACTAGGTCAACCATTATGGAAAACAGTATGGCGATTCCTCAAGGATCTAGAACTAGAAGTACCATATGACCCAGCCATCCCATTACTGGGGATATACCCAAAGGATTATAAATCATGCTGCTATAAAGACACATGTACACGTATGTTCATTGCGGCACTATTCACAATAGCAAAGACTTGGAATCAACCCAGATGTCCATCAGTGACAGACTGGGTTAAGAAAATGTGGCACATATACACCATGGAATACTATGCAGCCATAAAAAAGGATGAGTCTGTGTCCTTTGTAGGGACATAGATGCAGCTGGAAACCATCATTTTCAGCAAACTATTGCAAGAACAGAAAACCAAACACCGCATGTTCTCACTCACAGGTGGGAACTGAACAATGAGATCACTTGGACTCGGGAAGGGGGACATCACACACCGGGGCCTATTATGGGGCGGGGGGAGGGATTGCATTGGGAGTTATACCTGATGTAAATGACGAGTTGATGGGTGCTGACGAGTTGATGGGTGCAGCACACCAACATGGCACAAGTATACATATGTAACAAACCTGCATGTTATTCACATGTACCCTAGAACTTAAAGTATAACAATAAAAAAAAAAAAAAAAAAAAAAAAAAAGAATCAGAATTCTGAGATGCTACTTGCAAACCATAAATATTTTCTCCATCAATTAGGCAGATAATACAAATTTCGATGGTCAAAATTTTCTAAGTAGGGCACAAATTTTTCCCTTAAAAAAGATATGTTTTGCTATGGATTGAATATTTGTCCACTCCAAAACTTATGTTGAAATTGGAGTTGTAACATACTAAGTAATGTACATTGTAACAGTACTAAGAGGTGCGATTTTTAAGAGGTGATTAGACCAGCAGGTCTCTGCCCTCATGGGTGGAATTTATGCCATTATTAAAGGGTGAATGTGACCCTCTCTTGCTTTTTTCTGCCCTCATGAAAGCTTTCGTGAGATGTGAGCCTCCAATCATGGACTTCCCAGCCTTCAGAACTGTGAGCCAATAAATTTCTGTTCATTGTCAATTACCTGGTCTGTGGTATTTTGCTATAGCAGCACAAAGAACCCTAAGACATATTTTAACAGATCAATTTTTAGGGAAATGGAGGAATCAGAGAATAAGGGTGAAATATATAGCTAGACTGGTTGAAATTTGTTTCATCAGTAAAATCATTTTAGTTACATACACATGGTCAAGAGTCTCAGTTTATAGTACTGGCCTCTTGTACAGTGTGGAATGATGATAACTTGTTTCAAGAAGCCCTACCACCTCGTATTACATACCTTTTACTTTAGGTACTAATCCTCACTTCCCGAAACACCAATAATCTTATTTTCCACCACAAAGCATTCTACTTAGGATACCCAGAATTTTAGTGTTGACTCTTGCTTCTCATCTCTATCAAAACATGCTTTTCACAAATATCATGCCTTTGGGAACCTAAGTGAATAGTTTGTCTAATGAACTCATCCAAGTTTAAGCACTAATGGCTTAAAGTTTATCCCTCTGTAATAACACTGTGTTTTATTTAAGTACTTACATCAAAAAGATAGGCACATGAGGTCCAGAGTTTGAGACCAGCCTGGCCAACATGGAGAAACTCCATCTCTACTAAAAATATAAAAATTAGCCAGGTGCAGTGGCAGGCATCTGTATCCCAGCTACTCGGGAGGCTGAGGCAGGAGAATCGCTTGAACCCGGGAGGCAGAGGTTGCAGTGAGCCAAGATCGTGCCACTGCACTCCAGCCTTTGCAACAGAGCCAGACTCTGTGTCAAAAAAAAAAAAAAGATAGGCAATTAAAAGACACTGAAGACAGAGAAACTGTTTGAGGTCAGGGGAAAGGTCTCTCAAAATATACCATTTGACTTATTGTCTGTTTCATCTATGCCTAAAGAAATGCCACCTAATCAAATAGCTAGAGGAGTAAATTCCAGGAGTCTCTAAAATAATTTCCTCTCAATTGTATTAAAATATATATTTAAAAATCCTATAATCTAATGTATATATAGTGTTGATTTATGGTGCTATAGTGGAAATAAATGTCCAAATATAGGGTATTGGGAAAATAAATTACCAATCAGTCACACAGTGAGAAACAATGTAGACATTAGAAGTGGTATAAAAGCATATTTATTGATATGAAAGTATGGTCATACGAAATTATAAGAAAGTGACAATTCAGCTTATAAACCAATATATATGGCCGGGCGCGGTGGCTCACGCCTGTAATCTCTGCACTTTGGGAGGCCGAGGCGGGCGGATCACGAGGTCAGGAGATCGAGACCATCCTGGCTAACAAGGTGAAACCCCGTCTCTACTAAAATACAAAAAATTAGCCGGGCGCGGTGGCGGCGCCTGTAGTCCCAGCTACTCGGGAGGCTGAGGCAGGAGAATGGCGCGAACCCGGGAGGCGGAGCTTGCAGTGAGCCGAGATGGTGCCACTGCACTCCAGCCTGGGGGACAGAGTGAAGACTCTGCCTCAAAAAAAAAAAATAAAAATAAAAAAAATAAATAAACCAATGTATATATCATATTTTTAGAAACACACACACAGCTAAAAAATAATGATAATATCTCCAGATAGTGGGTTTATAGGCAATTTTTTAATTCTTTTTGCTTGTCTGCATTTTCTAACTTTTTGGATCAAAAGAACATGTATTTCTTTTCATAATAAAAAGTTTTTTTAAAAAATTAGTAACTGATACATTCCTTTAAGTAGATAACCATGAGTGATTTAAGAACAAAGTACTCATTAACATATCTTCAACAAGTCGCCTGACACCTAGAACATAGTAGATAATTAAAGTTTTTAATCAAAGGTAAGCCATACAAGCGATTGGGTTTCAGATTAATCAATTCTATAGGACTAGGATTTTAGCAGTGCAGTCAATGTATCCTACTCTCTTATCCATTCCTTTTGAAAAGTTTTAGGTTGGGCTTCAAAATTTCATTCAGAAACCATCATATGGTTATGAAGTAGATTTGATATAAAATATACAACTAATTCAGTGAAGAAAGTCCATGGTAGCTTGATGGGGACAGTATTGAACCTATACAATTGGAGAAGACAGTGTGGCAATTCCTCAAGGATCTAGAACTAGAAATACTATTTGACCCAGCAATCTCATTACTGGGTATATACCCAAAGGATTATAAATCATTCTACTATAAAGACACATGCACACAAACGTTTATTGCAGCACTATTCACAACAGCAAAGACTTGGAACCAACTCAAATGTCCATCAATGATAGCCTGGATAAAGAAATTGTGGCGCATATACACCATAGAATACTATGCAGTCATATAAAAGGATGAATTCATGTCCTTTGCTGGGACATGGATGAAGCTGGAAACCATCATTTTCAGCAAACTAACACAGGAACAGAAAACCAAACACCACATGTTCTCACTTAGTTCTCACTAAGTGGGAGTTCAACAATGAGAACACATGGACACAGGGAGAGGAACATCACACACTGGGGCCTGTCCAGGGGTGGGGGACTAGGGGAGGGATACCATTAGGAGAAATACCTAATGTAGATGACAGGTTGATGGGTGCAGCAAACCACCATGGCAAGTGTATACCTTTGTAACAAACCTGCACCTTCTGCACATGTATCCCAGAAATTAAAGTATAATAAATATATATATATATATAAAATTATAAATTTTAGAGGCTAGTTCATAACGCCCTAATAACTTAATTTCTTGAAAGGTTTCTTATAGCAAGACTATTTCCTTGGAATTATATTATAAAAATGTTCTCAGCTTAAATAACTTCCATCTCCACTCCACCTCAGTCCTCACTTTTTTTTTTTTTTTTGATACGGAGTCTTGCTCTGTCACCCAGGCTGGAGTGTAGTGGCGCGATCTCGGCTCACTGAAAGCTCCGCCTCCCAGGTTCACGCCATTCTCCTGCCTCAGTCTCCCGAGTAGCTGGGACTATAGGCGCCCGCCACCACGCCCAGCTAATTTTTTGTATTTTTAGTAGAGACGGGGTTTCACCGTGTTAGCCAGGATGGTCTGGATCTCCTGACCTTGTGATCCATCCGCCTCGGCCTCCCAAAGTGCTGGGATTACAGGCGTGAGCCACTGCGCCCAGCCCTCATCTTATACTTAATCATTGCATGGAATTTCCTGGTTGCTCTAACTGTGTTCCTCCTAGTTTTCTTATTGTTTCCTATTATCACGTTTTAATAACTTCTTCAATACCTTATTGGCCTCACTATGCATCAAGGATCCTATTTTCAAATGCTTCAACGAAATTCTTACCAATTCCCTGAACCTCTCAACTCCCTTATCCTTGCATTATACCTACCATGGGGAACCGCAACCCTGAATTAACCCAACCAACCATTTTCTTGAATTTCCTATCCAGTTTATGCAAGTTGCTTCAAGAAAGACACATCACCATTCTGATTAGGTACATTAAATATTCATGATATAAAATTTCAACTGAGACCCCACTTTTAATAATTTCTTTTCATTTCTAAATAATTAACTGAATCCACTGCAGCAACTACTATAAAACTCTTCTATTCTCCTCAGTCTCTGCAAACTGAGTAGTCTACACTTACTGCATACTTTTTGTTTTTCTTCAGCTCCAGTCATTCTGGGTTCAACATCTAGCATACTATGAAAACTTAAACTCACTACAAAGTACCAATTCCAATGATATCTTCCAGTTTATTGTTATAATCTACTTATTTGTATAATTTGTTACTGTTGACAACCCATCATTCCTAAATTTTCTCTTCCAGTGATTTCTGTGATGGTCTCATTATCTTCTCTTCTTTTCTCTTTGAATTCCTCTGCCCTTCTCATGAATTCCTCTTCTAAGCATTTCTTATTTAAGGTATTTCCCAATGTTCTGTTCCTGATCCTCTTCTGCCATTTATTCACTATTAGCAACTGCATCCTTTCCTATAACTTCGACAATAAACTTCCCAACCCCTGATTCTCTTCTGAAGTGCATTACCAAATTTATATCTGCCTGATTAGCATTTATAAATGTTCCAGAAGCATCTCAAACTTAACATGTATAAACCATATCACCTCATCAGACTTCCAACTTTTCTATTCCTTCTGTATTTTTCAGGTACTTAAAGCCAAATCCTCAGCATCCATTTTTACTCCTCCATATTCCTAATTATTCTCTATATTTAAGCATGAATTATATCCTGTTACTTCTATCACTACAACATTTTACCCTCTTTCCAAGAAAATGTGCTTACTATCTTAGCTCAAGCCTCATTATCTCAGACTTTGACTATTATAACAACTAGTGTTTCTGACTTTAGTCTATTGTTCTGCTCTCCTAAATCATAGGCAGACGGTATTGCATCTTTTCACTATTCAAAGATGTTTATGAGCTCCCACTGCAAACAGAAATAAAGTCGAGTTCATAATTCTGACATGTGTACTACTCTATATTTCTTCCCCAATCTACTTTACCAGACTCATCTGTCACTCAGTTGACCCCACAAATACTGAGACACTTTGGCTATGGCCTTTACCTTGATCACACCTCTACCCCGACATCCCAACCCTAATCTCTCAGTACTAGGCTTACTAAACCTTCACTCCTTAATTCAATAACCACTTATATACAAAACACTATAACGGGTAAGTAGGTAAAAGGAAAAAAAAAAGAGTTTCTGTCATCAAATATTTTATAGTCTAATGAAGAGAGAGATGAATGAATCATTATGCTATGATATAGTACCTGTTATAAGAGAGGTGTGTGGGAATAGGAACATTGTAGAAGAAAACCTGCTTGAGCAATCTGGACACAGCTTCACACAGAGCTAACATTTGAGCAGGGTGATCGAGTTGACCTATCTCTCATCTCTCTGTATACTTCAAAATTAATTCATTTCTATCACTATGGTAACACTCATTACAGTCTTCTTTGTACCATTTCTTCATGGATTCACTAATTCAACAATCTTTATCATCTACTGTGTGCCAGACATTTATCTAAACACTTAAGCAAGAACCAAACAGACAAAACCTCCAATTTTCTTGGAGATTTGATTCTGGTGTGAAGAGATTTAAAAAGTAAATTATATTGAATATAAGAATGTCATAAATGCTACCAAAACTTAAAGCCAGGTAGCGGGCTAAGGAATACTGGTGTTGGGACACAATCTTAAAAGGAATTTTGTATTATTTATGACTCTTATACTAGATTTGGGGTTTCTCAAGAGCTATTTCACAGTGTGGCTATTTCAGTTTTGCATTGTGGTGTCTGATAATTGTTTGCCAAGTTGAATTGGTTGTAACAAATTTTCTTCAAATTTCTACAGACTTTTTTTTATCCAAATCTCTAACAAAGGCTACATTGTTTGCATGGCAGGAAGGAAGATGATTGCTAAAATGTTCTATACAAACTCTTTTAATTTGTGTTCTGTCAAAGGATCAATTAGATATCATCATTTAGTTAAATTTCCCACCTTAAATTTAAAACATCAACAACAAATTGTGGGTGTTCATGAAATTTTTTATAATAGAAATTTGTTTGTATAGTGACCCAAAAGCATAATAAAAAATGTAAATAATTTGTGTTTCACAACTAAGTCAATCAATCATATTTAGGTGGCAGAATAACAATAACAGTTTCAAAATTAAAACAGAGTTTTAGCCTTTGAAAGATGTTGAACTTTAATTACGAACTGCAAGTCTGTAAAAAAAAAAAAAATATAATGTTCTCAAGAGTTTCCCTGGATTGTCATTTTTGACATCTACATTCACTATGGAGAATCACTGATATGATTTTTGTAAAATGAGATTTTTATTAGCTTGTACGTATCATAACTCAGTAAAGATGTTGTTGAATCTGGGCAGATCTTTAACTATAATCTCAGTTTTCACAGTGTGTTTGATTAGCTGCCTTTTTTGTTTGAAGATCAGTGAATTTATTTTTTAATGTCTTCAGACTGAATTCAACTATCTTACTTTGTGATATGAAAAGTGGAGCCAACCTTGAATAATAAGACCCTGTGATTAATTGTTTTCACAGCAATAATCTGCACTGCAATTTTCCCCAGCATTGTTGAAGCCTTAAACCATTCAATACAGTGGGGAAAGACACTATGGAGAAACTGAAGATGAGTTATATAAGCTTTACCACTAATAACAAGATCTTGAAGAAGAGCAATATGTGTCACTTCTAGTAACATAAAGATAAATGTCATAGCATTTCCAACCACAATGATATACAAACAAAAGACCTCGCAATTTTAGAAATATAGAGTATATTCAATACTCTCTAATTCCTTCTCACTATAAATTTGGTTATAATTTGGTAGGTAGAAATTCATAAAGCTCAGATTCATCTTTCAGATAACTTCCCATTTGTCAAATTTTGTATACTAAACTAACTGAAAAATTACTGAGAGCTTCCAGTGCACCAGTTTTTGCTTTCCCTCAATATTAATCATTTTGATTCTCTCTATGTTTTTATAGGACACAATACCCTATTAAGAACTACAGAAGAGATCAAATGCTCCCTCTGCAGTCCCTCCAGGAGAGGGAGATATATTTGTTCCCTTGTTTGTTCTTTCATCCAAGTTAGCCACAGGTTCCCATAAACCCATCCAGAAATTTCCCTCTGACTGTTAATGACAAATTAGCCTTTCATCTAAAATCAGATAATACGGTTGAATATAAATGTTGTCTGGTAATTAGCTTATATTACTAAACATTGGTAATGCCTTACAGAAACAGTTTTGGAAGTCATCTGAATGACCCAGAATAAGAACAGCCAAAGCACTCAGTCAGGCAGGCTGAGCTAAGCCTTCAGGAGCTGTGCATATTTAAGCAGATTTGATGAGATCAAAGGGTAAGTTATGTGTAGGTAGTTTTCCTTGCTGAGTCCCTCTGTAGAGAACATGGCTTTTTCTCTTTTTCCTTTCAGATATGGGATTGAAGGTTTCCATTCAGTTCATATGTGCACTAGACAACAACAAATATAGTTAGTCCAACTGCAAGTTCTTAAGCACACATACAATTCTCTTATTCTCAGAGGTCCAAGAAACATCCCTTCCACTTAATATTATCCACCCCAAAAATTTGTGAAAAGTGTTTGCTATGCACAAAAAAAAAAGAAAAAGAAAACAAACAAACAAACAAATAAAAACAAGCTTAGTACAGTCAATGTCTTTCTCCCATTTAGTAGATGTGTGCCAGCAAGGACATTTATTTTTAGAACGTGTTTACTGGAAAAATGCAGTTGTATTTGAATGATTGTTTAGGGAAAAATAAAGTCTTTGGGTGAGTCATAAGTGAAGGAAAAAAAGGTCATTTGAGAAGATTTCAGCCGAAGGAGAAATTGATAAAGAATATGGAAACGAATTCTAATTAGACTGAAAGGTTCCAAGACTGCACCCTGTGGTGAAATTAGTGTCTTCAATAGACAATACGCCTCGTTAACAATAGGAATCTAACTTTTATTACACTTTTCTTGAATTTTTTGCTTCAAGTTGTAACACTTAAAATATGCGTTAATGACCAAATGAATTAATTTATTTGCTGTGGCTATTCTGAGTCTCTTGAATGAGCAAGACATCTAGCCTGAACCTTTGAAAAGAGAACTAGAATAAATTATATGGTGCATAATCTGGTAACAGATAATGATCTGATGAAAGAGTCACCTTTACAGGAAGCGCAAAGAATATTAACAAATGAAAGCTACTACTACTATGCATGTTAAATCATTTAGCATTTTCCAAATGAAGCCAGGGTGTTGTTGAAATTTATTCTGTGTATCTGACTGTGATGTAGTTCAGTCTTGATCAAGAATCCCATGTCAAAATCTAACATGGAAAATCCAAGAGTGGTACTAAAATTATTTACAGGAGGTAAGTAAGTAATTTTAAAGTCTTTGTTTAATAGACAAACCTTCATCACTCTGGGAAAGCTGGGTTTAAATAATTCATTTACCTAATTAAAAGGAAGACAAAGTTAGGTCATGTTTAAAACTTAAATATAATGTGGTACCCATCCTCTTAATTGCATAACAGAGTCCTGCTTTTTGCACTTAATTGTATAATTTTTTAAGACTGGCAAGTTTCAAAAACAATAAGATAATCAACTATTTACAGTCTGTCATTTTGCTATTAGAAATATTTTATTCTAACATCCTGGAAGAAAGGAGAAAAAAGAAATATTAAGTATTGCTTAAAGTTGGCTTAACTGGTTGGGGAGTTGAGGGTGGAGAAAAAACATAAATTTTGATTTGTCGTTTATTTCACTTCATAGGTCATAGCAAATGAAAAAGGAGAATTACAAAGGGGAAACACCCAGGTACAACATGAATTATCTCTTGGACTGCTGAAATGTTTGATTACAGTGTTTCTGATTTCCTAATTGACAAATTTTTAATGTAATAAGGTCCTCAAATCCAGAAAGATTATTCTGATACAAGAAGTAAAGATAATCCTTGAAGAAAGGAAATAAACCAAAGAAATAATTTGCTTTAACTCCTGGTTGTTGTTAACAAATGTACATGCTCAACATAAGACAACTCATTGGGGTATAATGATTTTAAAATTACATCCTTGGAAAATATGAATTGGCCCTCACAGATAATGAGGTAGAAGTGGGAGAGCCTTCTTATACTAAACACAATATTTTGACCTTTAGGGTTGTGACTGAGGGATGAAGCAAGACAATTACCCCCAAAAGTAAAAGAACACAGTATCCTGCACATAGAGAAATTAAACAGCTATTTGCTTCTAACATATTTTTCTGACAATCAATGAATAAAAGAGATGATGCTATTAGACTACATTACTCTTCATCAGAAAATGAATGGAATAATTGTTTTCTTTTTTAATTGTACTTTATAAGTTCTGGAATACATGTGCAGAACACGCAGGGGGTGTTTTTTGTTTGTTTGTTTTGCTGTTTTGTTTTCATTTTTTCCTTTTTTTTTTTTTTTTTTTTTTTGAGACGGAGTCTCGCTCTGTCACCAGGCTGGAGTGCTGTCGCGTGATCTCGGCTCACTGCAACCTCTAACTACCTGGTTCAAGTGATTCTCCTGCCTCAGCCTCCCGAGTGGCTGGGATTACAGGCACGCACCACCACGCCCAGCTAACTTTTGTATTTTCAGTAGAGACGGGGGTTTCACCATGTATACATGTGCCATGGTAGTTTGCTGCACCTATCAACCCGTCACCTACATTAGGTATTTCTCCTAATGCTGTCCCTCCCCTAGCCGTTCACCCCTCGACAGGCCCTGGTGTGTGACGTTCCTCTCCCTGTGTCCATGTGTTCTCATTATTCAACTCCCACTTATGAGTGAGAACATGCGGTGTTTGGTTTTCTGTTCCTGGCTTAGTTTGTTGAGAAAGATGGTTTCCAGTTTCATCCATGTCCCTGCAAAGGACATGAACTCATGTTTTTTTATGGCCGCATAGTATTCCATGGTGTATATATGCCACATTTTCTTTATCTAGTCTATCATTGACGGGCATTTGGGTTGGTTCCAAGTCTTTGCTACTGTGAACAGTGCTGCAGTAAACATACGTGTGCATGTGTCTGTATAGTAGAATGATTTATAATCCTTTGGGAATTTTTTGTTCTTATAAATGTCAGGTTTGGTAGAAAGGAGAAGCTGCATGAAAGGAAAATATCATCTGTACTTCTTGCTGGGTTTTTCATTGTTAAAACCTGATTCCTTATTAATTCATTATTATGTCTTGTACTCCTTGAACATTTTCCATCCAAGCTATTGGAGTCCTAATCTAGAGAGTGAGTTTTGTGTAACATAACTTATAGTACAAGATTGAAAGCATTAAGCAAACTTTTTGCCAGTGATAAAAAATGGTACATTGGTGACTTACTTCTTTTATTTCAATTTTGAAGAATGACTTCAGAACTCAAAGAATAATAAAATATAATCTTCCAACATTACTCTAACTTTTTCTCCAATTATATGTGATAGACAGCTAGAAGAAATAATCAAAGCAGAAGTAAGAGTTGAGAAGCAAATCTCAGAATCACAAAAATTATTCTTAAAGGAACATAGGTTGTAGTCTGTAGCTGGCCCAGATGCAGTGCTGGGATACTTTCAACAGTGGAGTGCTTTCTTATTAAGGGGAAAAGGAGATATTTTAGGCTTTTGGAGAAAGGTCAGTCTAAATGTTATAGCTTCTGAACATCTCTATTTCATTTAACACTTTTAACTTGATGACCCCAAATCAATATTTCCATCCCCAAATATTTCCTTCAGTGGCAGGTACAAAGATCCAACTAAATAGCAGAACTTTACACTTAAATGTCGCTAATGGCACAAAATTACCAAGTATTTTTCTCCTGTGCTACCTGCCCCAAGTCAATAGCATTCCTTGCTTAAGCCAGAAGCCTGACATCATTGCTTGTAATTCACCAATTTCCCAATTGAGGCAATACAGGAGCCTCCTCCAAACTAAACAAATCAGAAAAACTTCTGCTTCTAAGCCTGTATTTTCTTTTCCAGGAAACACATTCACATCTGCCAGGTGACATCAGCCAGAAACTTGGCAGTGATTACAGATTTCTTCCTCTTCCTACCTCTGATCTCCATTCAGCTCTCTCCTTTCTCTCTCTTTCTCTCTCAGTAAAACCAGAGAATTCTGTTTTCCATAACTCCCAAATCTGTCTACATCATATCCCCATAGCCACGACTCTAGACCAGACCTTTAACATCCCTCCCCCGATGTTAGTTTCCAAACTACACCATTGATATCAGAAATACGTTTTGAAGGCAAAATGTGTTATATTATTCACTCTATCATTAAATGAAAAGAAGGATTAAGAGGACAATCATATTAAGGAGGAAGAAACTGTGGAGCACTCTCTAATTATATTATACTTCTTGAAATGTGAATGTCATCTTTGACTCCTTCCCCTCCTCATGTTCCTCCCACATTTAGCTGCTACATCCTGTTCATTCTAACTCTAGAGTGTCTCTAACGTTCATTTCCATTCCTACTGTCACTAACATAATTCGGGTCCTCATCATTTTTCATACGATTTCCTCTTGTTAAAACAAAACTACTTAGTTTCTTGTTCTGCTTATACAAGTAATGCAAACTCATTGCGCTAAGAATTTTCAGAAAATGCAGAAATATAGTGAAAAATGTAAAAATTGTCTGCTATCTCACTTTTCATAAATAACCATTGTCAACATTTTGGTATAAATCCTTCCTGACGTTTTCTATATAAATTTTCCTCCATCTCTACCTCCCTCTTCTTTACTCCCTCTCTCTTTCCTTCCTTTCTTCCTTTTTTCTTCCTTCTTTTCCTCCTCCCTCCCTCCCTTTCCTTTCTTCCTTCTTTCTTTCCTTCCTTCCTTCCATTCCACCTCTCAAATTTTTATTAAACTCCTATTATGCACCAGACACTGTGCTAACTGCTAATTATACACCTGTAAACAAGAAAATGTATTCTCACCAAACTCACCTTCTAGTGGAAAAATTGGGCAGCAACAAATAATTACAGGTTGCAATGGGTGCCATAAGAGATATAAATAGCATGCTGTAATGAGGAATGACAGGTTACCTAATATAGACGGGGTTGTCAGGAAAGGTCTCTCTGAGGGAGGTGACATTTAAGCTAAAACCTGAAGGATCAAAAAATATAGGTCAATGTTTGTAAAGTATCTGTCATGGGAAAAACCATTCGAAGCCTTTCTGATTTCTGCTTTTCTTTTTTTAAAACATGCTTAGAAAGGCTTCACCCATGAAAAGTATTTTATAAACATTGACCTCATTATCCTATAGTACGATTTCATTGTTTGCATTTAAATATTTTGTCCATCTGTGATATTTGGATAAGATGTTATATAGAGATCTGAGGCAGAGACAATAGTGATCAATCATCAAACACTTCAACTACTCTCCTTCATTTCCCAAACAGCTTATTGTTAGGAAAGATTATAAAACTAGTTATGGTAGGATGTGGGAAAGGATAAAAAAAATAACTTATGATACCACAGCTATCTTTTCCTTTCTTGTAATGTCTAAAGAGGCCACATGCTCCAGAGAGTGCAAATATAAGATATTGCTACTTCTGTCATCATGGATCCCTGAGTGATTATGTGAAGCAGAGATCCCACTGCCAATCATCAATGGACATGTAGTTTAACTGGGAGATAAGTTTTGGTTTTGATAAGCCACTGAAATTTCATGGGTGATTTGTTACTGCAGCATAATATAGCCTAGTGGTTCTCAAACTTTAGCATGCAGCAGAATCACTTGGAAAGTTTATTAAAACACAAATTGCAGGGTCTCACCACCCAAAGTTTCTGATTCAGTGGGTTCTGGAGTGGTGCCTGAAAATTTTCATTGCTAAAATTTCCCACATGATATGGACACTCTTGTCCAGAGGATAAATCTAGAAAACCACCACTCAACCTCACCTACAGAAGAGCTAATTTGATTTTAGTTTTTCCAAATAGCAATTTGCTCTGAAAATATTCCTTCATTTTGATATTTTTTTAAAGTATCCCCTTATTATAAACTAACATGCATTTGGGCCAATTACTAGCACTCCAGTGACTTCCTCACAATGACCTGGTTGCCTAATCAAGCACTAGAATCACACTTTTAATTTTTATAACTACATAATTTAATATTTGCTAGAATAAGTCTCCTCTTGTTGCTCTTACTCCAAAATGCCCATCTATCCTTGCAAGTTTTTTTTTTAACTTTTTGGCCTTTCTGAAAAATTTTAGAATCATTTTTCTAAGAAATAAATAAAAAGAAAATCCCACTGAAATTTTTACTGGGTTTATGTTAAATTTAAATATTAATTTTGAAAGAATTTAAGTTGTTCATATCAAGAATATGAAAATTCTTTCTATTCAAATCTGCTTATATGTACCTTAGTAAATTTTATTATCTCTTGCCTGGACTGTTGCAATAATCTTCTATAATTTTCCTACTAATTACAACATGACATAACAACACTCCCAGATCAATTTGCCAAAAGCAGCATCCCCAACATGAAATTCTACTATTTGAAATTTTTAATGCTATTGCATTGCTAAGAAAATAAGGTAAAACTCCTTAGCCCATGCTTTAGTCTTTAGCTAAAATCTCATGATTAAGGAAAATCTAATGTAATTGGCAGTCAATATATCTAACAGCAAAAGAGAGATTTTAAAACTTCTGAAGTTCAAAGCTGGGTGGGAGGGAATACATTCTGAATTTAATACACAATTTATCACACATGATAAATAAGTTTGTTCAAGTAAAAAGGACTACTCTTCCAAATTAGTCAGAACATATTGAGACTTCAGATTCTTGAGGTATTCTCTACTCTGTGTCATTTTCATCTTGCAAGCCTGTGTAAAGAGGTCAAGTGTTGAATTAAGCCAGCTTAAAATTACTTTAAAATAAGTAAAGATATTGAAGGGTTAAGTGGAAAATCAGTATTTTCTTCTTTTATTTTAGATTCACTTATTATTAGGTAACACAGAGGGAAAACTAATGCATTTCCTAATTATATTGAATAATGGAGCATACGAATCACTAAGCAATGAAATCCCAGACAACAGTGAGATGGCTTGTTTGTGAGGACTCCTGTAAAATTTAGTGCCTATATTATTTAGGGTAATATTAATAGCTATAACCAAGAAACTCTGAAAGTTCCAATGGCTTAACAAAATAGAAGTTAATTTCTCATTAATGTTAATAGTCAAATGCAGTTTTTTCCTGGTCAGTATGTAGCTTTCTCCCACATGGTGATTCAGGAACCTAGTTTCCTTTTTAAGGCCTTGAAATCCTTTGCATCCAGCTGGCAGACAGAGGAATTAAGTAGCGAAAGCACACCAGATTTATCAAGATAAATTATTGCCAAGGTGACATGCATCATTTCTGCCCACATTTTATTAGTGAAAACTAGTCACATGGTCACAACAGAATGCAAAGGTTACTATAGGGAGATGTCACCATTGGCTGGACAGCTATCTTTAGGTGACAACTCCACACTATGGAAATGGAGGAGCATAAGTATTTGCTAAATGATAAGCCATCTCTGTCAGTGCCATTAACCATACTTCCAAAGTGATTAAATGTCTGGATGGAGTGGGATATTATAATTAACATTTTATTTTTTCCTTTACCACCTTCCAGCCATGACATACTATAATATTCATCATCTGAAATTCGACTTTAACATTCAACCATCCTGTTTTGTACATGAATTGTTTCATGTGCAGATTTTTTGTCTCCCCAAACAGATTATACATTCATCAGGGACACATAATATGTAGCACATAATAGGTGCTAAATATTACTAAATTCAATTGGATGATATTGCACTTCTACAAACTCTGTAAGAGCTTCTTATAATCCTCCACATCAGAATTAAGCTCCTTAGCCTTTGCTGTTATTCTTCCAACTACCCAGTCATCTACATCACTTCTCATACTGTCTAAATCAACCTAATTTTCCAAAAATCATTAAAAATATAAAGGCTTTTCAATAGCAGAGAATTAAGCAAGCAAACCTCTCCCTATTCTTTAATTCAAGGTAGAGATTATAAATTATACTAAATTTATGTGCAATAGGTGCATACAGATATAGATAATTCATGGCTGAAAATAAGACTAGATGTCTTGAGAATAATTGAAGAAGGAGTAAGAATATAGAGAATGGTCTTTATTGATTCCTAAGTATTCATCTTAAAAATAGATATGGTGGCATTGCTTGTGTATGCCTTAGTCCCTCACATTGTAAGCCACCAAAAATCTGGATAATAACTATAACGTTTGTTGATTCCAAGCCCCAATCCTGAAAATTTTTTTCATCCACTCCAGAACTATGACATGTCCTGATTTTCCCAGGAAGTCTTAGTTTATGTCTGTAGTAGTAGAATAATTATTAACATGCTCCTTTTCACTCTTAAAAAGTGCCCATCTTTAGACAATAAATAATATGATCATCCTATCCAAATGCCTCAAGTCTTCTTCCTATTCTGAGTGATGGGTAGATGATAGTGCCTTCGTGATTCCTGAATTTTTTTGCTGTTATTGCTGTTATTCCACACTGCTGCTCTGACAGGTGATTTATTCTGAGGCTATGTTGTCTGCAACTGCCAAAATGACTAACAAAATGTGAGCAGTCCTATTGCTGATTGCACCCTTGTCATATCAAGGCTACTGCTCCAGTCACTGGCTACTCTGTCTCCACTTTCAGTGTCACTCACTCCATTCTCCATTACAATGAAACTTGAAGTTGGGAAAGGGTAACTTTCCAACTAATAAGTACAATTAGGCACCTTAAAGTAACTTACCCTTCTGAGTTCTGTACTCTTGAATAGAGTTTGTGTCAAATATTATTTGGATGGATCACTTGTTGACACATGCAAAAAAGGCCTCTCCCTCCCATCTATAGGCCCATCACAATTGATTATATGTTTTTGATCAGTACTCCTAGAAATTGAGGGTGGTGTTTTCTCCTCATTTTGTCAGATCTGTAAATTCTAATGTTCTGAAGGACGCAACTTCTAGTCCTCAAAAATTGCTCCAATATTTCCCTCAAGAGGCAGGAGATACACCTTCAAATAGTATCCCTTGATTGTCTCTTTAGATATCCCACTGTCTATAGAATTGGTATACAGATTAGATCCCCATCCTGAAAAGAGTTTTTTTTAATGATGCCATAATATCACATTAAAAGTTTCTATTTTTAATTAGATTACTGTTAATACTACAATAGCTCTGTACTTCTCAATATGCTCTTTCCCTTGTTCTGCTGTTATTTTCATTGTTGTTTTTGTTTTTGCTGTTTTGTTTTATTTTGTTTTGGCATTTTTTGCAATATGATGTCAAAATAAAAATGTTTGTTTGAGTTTTGGCTGAAGCCCTAAAATGTCAGATGACACATCCCAACAGGTGGAAATCCATCATGCAGAATTGACAAACGTGGTTGAATACTCCTATGAAGATATTAGGATATCTCATTTTCAGCCTATTACAAAGGTTGGAGAGTTTGATTTAAAAAAAAAAAAAATGGTGTTTAGGAGGGGATTTTAGGAAAGAGCTGTTGGTATGCCATGAGTAACACTTTCTCAAAGGGTGAATAGTGTGGGATGCTTGCCCCTTATCATAAGTTGAAGAGTCTTCAACAGAATCATATGAAGAGTTTAAAATATGTCTCTGGTAGCTTGACAGATCGTGGATTGATGCATGGCTCACAGCATCTGGATAATTTAAAGGCAATGCTTGTTGGCAAGTTGTTTTGAAAGCAGAGCAAAGGGAAGTTACTGTATTTGAGGAATGTCCGCAATCCTAAAGTCTGTTGGGACAAAGGATACACGAGTATACCCTGTAGATCATATGACGTCCACAAAAGAAAAAGCCAGCGTGGAGTTCCTTAGAACTTTGCCCAGATAGGCCAAGAGAGACACTTCCAATAAAGGAATAAATAGCCAGATTCCTACAGGATGAAAAAGAAACTGCAAATAAAAAGCCACAAGAGATGTACTGATAAGCATCAGGAGAATTGCAAGTGATGTCTTTTCAGTGATCACGTGGTTTCTGAAAGCAAATATTGCATTTCATGAAACAAAGAATCAAGCTAAAATCCCTACCAACCCCAGGGAGTATTTTTGCCTTCTCCTGACAGTATAATAAAGTACTTCCTTTCCTGCCCTCCTTTTTCTCCTCTCCTTCTGCCTTTCTAGTACCATGAGGAAGTCACACACACACACACGCTTAACATAATAGAAGAGGAGGAAGAAAATGTAAGGTAGAGAAAGCATGTCCTCTTTCCTGTACAAACTAGTGAGCCTGCAATAGGCCTGAGCTAGGAAAAGAGAGAAGTTTTGAATAAAACCTATAGTTTTGATCATTACACTATTTTAGATATATTGATTACTAAAATGAGACTCTTATTACTTAAAAAGAACCATAAAAGCTATTGAACTTTCCTTGAGTTTACCCAGGGGCAAGGGAAGAAGTCATCTCACAGAATAAGTTTAAAGGACTCATAGAAAATGAAAACGTAGCTGCTTTCTGATTATATCCCACAAGTCATGTTTGATATATGCACCAGTTACATGGTAATCATCTCCAAATTGACTATTTTTCCTCTTATTCTTGAATAAAAAGAAATCTACCAAGATCTAAAATTCTGTAACAGATAGCATATGTAGATTTCTCTTGACTTTGTTCTTTATCCATTTGTCAGTTGGACAAATATTTTTCTCAACTCTTTTAAAATAAGTGTTAGAAATTAATAGTTCAAGAATGACATTAAAATAAGGAACACTAGGATTCATATCCTGGCTTTACCACTTTGTGTGTGACTTTGGGAAGCTATTTGCATTTTCTCATCTGTAAAACTAGGTTGGTATTACTTAGCTTACAAAAGTGTGAGAAGGATGTGAATTGGTGCATATAGCAAGATGCATGGCACACAGATAGTATTATATACTAAACATAAGGTTTTGTGTATAGTTACTAGCCCAATAGCCCAATTCTAAGTATCTAATGGGTTTTCACTTTTTATTTGCTGTATTAAATTAACTGAAAGAAGATCTTTTATTGTCCTCACAAACCCATACTCTAAGATTCTTATTATATGGAGATGGTTTCTAAAATCACGACACAAGCATACATTGCTTAAAGACACCCTACTCTGTCCATCCATGCTACATTAGTTACAACAATATTAGCTTCTGTAACAAATCTAAAGTCTCAATGGCTCATGACAGTATTTCTTGCTGAAACAACTCTTCAGTGAGTATTCAGTGGGTTAACTTCCAGTCTGCTCTGCCATACCCTAGGGCCTTGGAGTCCTTCTTCACCTTCAGCTGGAAAATGGAAAAGGCACCATAGTAAAGAATGCCTGCTTCCTAACCACTTCTACCTGGAAGCAACACAACACTTTTGTTCACCTTCTTTTGGCAGGGAACATCGCCATATATAGATGCAAGAAGGACAAAGAACATAGTTTCTGGAGGGACAGCTGTTACCCTCAAACAATTCTATTCTATGGAAAGAGTATGAGTATTCAGAACATAGCTAGTTGTCTCTGCCATGGTGGTCCACAGTACTTTAAGAAACTATGAACACCCAAATTAGTGTATTATTGTTAGTTCCTCCCTACATCATGACTGAGACATCGTTGGAGTTGTAGCTTCTAACTATATATAGAAAGTGAAGTACTGATAGAAGTGAAAGAATATGGTGGGAAGGCTAAAAAAGCAGGGCCTATGCAGTGGAAATATTTGCACCCAGTTTTATAGTATGAATTTGCAACTCAGAACCAAAGAATAGATGGAAAAGGTACACCTATTTTTTTCATATTAGCAGGTTTCTTCTACTCATAGGAGTTTAGCAGCATATGTCAGTTACCAGCTGTGTTTCTAGAGTGAGTTCCAATGGCCTATCAGTACACACTTTTCTCCATATTTTTGGAAACTGATTGATTAATGTTCCCAGTTTTATTAATGTTGTGAGTTTTTATTTTTATGTGTCTTCAAAAGTGTTTAGTGGGAAGTTGGGAGAGATTGCATCTGGTACAATTAGCCAGATACCAGTCAATCTCAATAAATTGCCTGTATTTTAAGGTATTTCATAATCTGGCCCCAACAGATCTATTCAACTTTATTTCCTGGTATCTACTATGCTCGCTAGTCAGATATTTATTCTCACCATCCTACATATGAGCCAAACTCATTGCCATAGATGTGCTTTCACTTCTATTGTCTTCCCATGACTTAAAATTTCATACTGTATCTTCCCTAGATACCCAAATATTATTCATCCTTCAAACCCAAATCAACAATCATTTCTTCCATAAAATTATTTCTTATAACTCGATTCTCAATAAAAAAATTTTCTTTGAAATATTATAGTAGCTATGGTCTATAGAGTTTAGCATCGTAATATGTGATATCTGGAATATAGTGTCTTAAGCTTTCTTTGTTTCTTCTCTGTGTTATTGTTCTGTACCTAACACGTTTATATATTATTTGAAGGCAAGAAGTATGCTTTATCTTTCTGTATACTTCCATGGCATCAAAAATACAGTTGACCTTTGAACAACACAGGTTTGAAATGGGTAGGTCCACTTATATGCAGATTTTTTTTCAACCAAAGGCAGATTGAAAATACAGTATTTAAGGCATGTGAAACCTGCCTATATGGAGGACTAAATTTTTGTACATGCAAGTTCTGCAGGGCCAACTTCAGGATTTAAATAGGAACAGATTTTGGTATATGGGGGAGAAAGGGGGTTGGAGAGGTGAGGGGTGGGGAGGTTTGGGAGGTGAGGGGCCCTGGAACCACTGAAACATACCACTGCAGTACTTGATAAAGAAAAAAAATGGACTTTGCCTTCCAAAAATAAGTTTAAACATACAGATTTTTAAATCTATATAAAATGTATAATGCAGATGTGCCATGGAATTTTTTTGCTTACTTAGAGAGGCTTAGGGAAATGTGTTTTTTAATTTTTTTATTGTGGTAAAATATACATAACAAAAAATGTACTATTTTACTATTTTCAGTGCACAGTTTAGTAGCATTAATTACATTCACATTGTTTTGCAACAGTCACCACCATCTATCCCAGAACTATTTCATCATCCCACATTGAAACTCTGTACCCATTAAACAATAAATCCCTCCTTCCTCACTTTTCCCTAGCCCCTGGCAACCACCATCGAGTTTCTGTATCTATGACTTTGATTAAGCTGGATACTTTATATAAGTGAAATCATACAATATTTATCCTTTGTGTCTGGCTTATTTCCCTTAGCATGATGTTTTCAAGGTTTGTTCACATTGTAGCATGTGTCAAAATTTTATTCATTGTTTAAGGCTGAATAATATTCCATTCTATGTATATATCATTTGTTTACTCATTCATTCATCCAGGGACATTTGAGTTTTTTCCAACTTTGGGCTGCTGTGAAGAATGTTGCCATAAATACTCAAGTACAAGTATCTGTCCAAGTCTCTGATTTCAATTCTTTTGAGTATATATCCACAGAAAGAAATGCTTGATTATATTGTAATTCTGTTTAATTTTTGAGGAATCATCATGCTGTTTTTTACAGAAGCTGTGCAATTTGACATTCTAATGGGAAACATGTTTTTAAGTCCTGTTTACAAGTTAAAAATTCTGCAGTTTGCTAGAGGCTAGTAGGGTTTCCCAGGTATGCAGAAGAAGTGGAAATGGATCAAAGACGAAGCAAGCTATACTGGAAATTACATTTTCTTACATTTTCTCACCAAACTCGGTACACACATCATATTTTTTATCCCGATGACCACTTGATTTTCTATAAAGTCTATTAGTTAGGTAGATGTCATTCTACTTCCCGGAAAAGTGGAACCAACAAGTGATATGTGATTATAGATGAATGCCACAGTCCCTACAAACAGGGAAAACACTTGAAAAAAGTGTAACTTTATTTAGGGGCTTCATTCTACCTTAGGGTACAACTCACTTTTATACATACACACACACACACACACACACACACACAAGGAAAAAAAAAAACCATGGTATTCAATACCACGGCTCGATCTCGGCTCACTGCAACCTCCGCCTCCTGGACTCAAGCAATTCTCCTGCCTCAGCCTTCCGAGTAGCTGGGATTACAGGCGCCAGTCACCACACCTGGCTAGTTTTTGTATTTTTTAGTAGAGACAGGGTTTTACCATATTGGCCAGGCTGATCTCGAACTCCTGACCGCAAGTCATCTGCCCACCTCAGCCTCCCAAAGTGCTGGGATTACAGGCCCTGGAGTTATCTTAACTCCCCAATTATGTTCCTTGAAAACTGAGACTGTCTTTTGTTTCTAAATCTGTCTTTCTCTTCTGCAACAAGCAATGTACATTTTCACATAGCAGGTGTTCCAATATTACATTAATTAGTAAAACAAGAAGAAAGTTGATGTCTTGTAGTAGCTTACCTTACCCATATAATGTATGCATTTGAAAAACTTCAACTCTTAAGCTAAAGAAATTGAAAAAAAAAAAAAAACATCTGATACCTTGACTAAGGAAGCTGTTTGAAGCAGAGGAACTTTCAATGTTCCTTAAATCACATCTAGAAAGCTGTTGACTTTACACCTGGTGGGTGAGTACTGTCCACAGTAAGTAGTGATGAAAGTGGAGTCAAGACACTGAAGCACCATATTTCTGCCTAATTGAGAATCAGGTTAAGTTAGACAGGAAGGCTGAAGAATGGATGGAGGAGGCCTTCAAAATACAAAATGAATCACTCTGGATTTTTTTCTTATGTTTTGCAAAATGTCTGCAAGATACAAGGAAGAAAATTTAGACTGGTAATTAAAGAAAGCAAAGTAGGTACGAAAATAAATACTTAGGTACTCACCATCTCAGCAACTCCTGCTCTACTTAAATCACCCCCAGTCACTTTCTGTTGCTTGCATCTTAGAATTCTGACCGACAACCCTGCCTACCTCTTTTTGGAAGAAGGTAACCCAGCTCAATGTCAATTACAATTTCTTATGTAATCACTCACTAGATAAATTTTCATTTTGGCAAGCATGAGGCTGTGTTTAACAGCCAGTAATGTACCTAAAATGAATCATTTAAGTAAGAACAACATAGCCACTGACACTTGTCTGCCTCTCTAAGTAGATTACTAAGAGGCAATTAATTTAAAAGACTGAAATTTTATTTATTCACAATTGAATGAAAACACCATGGGTCTAGTGCCAAGGAATATTCTTGGATTTGACATTTCAGTTCTCTATATTTAACCAACTAGAATTTTCCCCATTGTTATTCATTTTAACCTTTTAAAAGAAGTATTTCCCTGAGAAATATGCATTTCTTCATAAAAATGCAATATAGTTTGGTAATTCTCAAGATGAACATGATGTTTTTGATACAATGTACCTCTTAAACACCAGGTTTACATGAAACACTTTACATTAAGCATCACAGAATGGAAACATACATGAAAACTGAGAAGATGAAAGACACAATTTTTAATTCAAGTGAATCAAATGCCATATGATACAATTCCTAGAAGTGATACTGCAGTCCTGTCTCCTTTCCCCCAATTTCACAATCAAGAGGCCACAAAAACAGAATAGGCCCAGAACAAAAAAATATATTTATAAAAAATGACATTTTGACCTTTGATAACAAATGAAAGTTCGGTTTTCAAGGGCCAAAGTAGCATGTTTACTGAAAGAAAATAACCCAGACTTACGAAGAACATGTGTCTTGAATTCTCCAAGACTTTTCTTATTTGATGTAATCTAAGGAAGAAATTTTATCTAATAAAAATGGCCAGGTTTTGCAGCCAGATGTATCTGGGTTTAAACTCTGATTCTACTACAAATTAGCCACATAAACTTGGATAAGTTACAAGACGTATACAAGCCTCAATTTCTTTATCTGTAAAATGAGTTTAATAATACTTTCCATACAGTGTGTTGTGAGGATTAAATTATGTAACGTTAGGAAAGTACTTGTCATAGAATAGGCATCCAATAAATAATTAATAATTTAATTTTTGCTCTGTTCCTCTTTTTCTTGAGTCAGAAGCATGACACTAATACAGGAAATATCTCTAATTTATTCTCAGTTTATAAAAGTATTCTGTATAACTCAAAGAGTAAACTATAGATGGGAGAACAGCTCTTTGAATTTATATTTATAACACAACAGTGAACTGCTATGGATAGTATCAGTAGGTTATTTATAACGGTTGTTACTGATGATGTTAAAGACACTGGCAAGACTCCAAAATCACTGATATTGGTTTAATAAAACTAAGATACATCATTTAAAAAACTAAGAGAAAGTTTGATATTGATGAGAAACAATGTGAAGTGCTGGGAAAAATATGTTTCCGAGTTTTGCAGGTGTTCTTAGGTCAAATATGATTTCTCTGGAAATATGTAGGATTATTTTGAATTGTTTTGGAAAGCATAAAACCCAGAGTAAAAGTGCCGTGGGTTTTTTTCCTGTTTTGTTTTTAGGAATAAACAATAAAATCTCATCTCACCTAATGTGTGTATATGATAATTTTCATAAGTTTTTAATTCTGCAGTTAGAATGGGAATTATTTTTATATTGGTGCTGTTAAAATTCCTGATTGCCTTTTTCAAACTCCAAAACCTGTCAATAATTGTTACGTCTGCTATGGAGAACTGCTACACAATCACCTTCACTGGAAAAACAAATTGATTGTCCATTTAGACTACTGCTCATTTTGAACATGTTTAGATTCCTTTCTTTGCTTTGAAGGAATCTAGCTATGTACACTCAAATAATGGTTTAAAAAACTAGGCACAATATTACATGTGGAATCAATAAAACTATAAGAAGCCCCAAGCATTCATTTTTTCTTAAATAAACTGAAGTATACATACTAAGGATATTAGTGTTCCTCAACAAAGTTCCTTTATTGTATCCCATCCGTAAATGAAAAAGTGGTTGCTGAATATATAATCAGCGAGACATTTGCTTTAAAAAGGCAAAATAAAGAGGCGTGCCCAAGATGGTCGAACAAGAACAGCTCCGGCCTCCAGCTTCAGGAGTGAGCGACACAGAAGACAGGTGATTTTTGCATTTTCAACTGAGGTACCGGGTTCATCTCACTGGGGAGTGTTGGACAGTTGGCCCTGGTCCGCGGGTGCAGCCTGACCAGCGAGAGCGGAAGCAGGGCTAGGCATCGCCTCACCTGGGAAGCGCAAGGGGGAAGGGAATTCCTTTTCCTAGTCAAAGGAAATTGAGACACACAACACCTGGAAAATTGGTAACTCCCACCCTAATACTGCGCTTTATCAAGGGTCTTAGCAAATGGCACACCATGAGATTATATCCCACACCTGGCCCAGAGGATTCCACTCCCACGGAGCCTCCCTCATTGCTAGCATAGCAGTCTGAAATCTAACTGCAAGGTGGCAGCAAGGCTAGGGGAGGGGCACCCACCATTGCTGAGGCTTAAGTAGGTAAACAAAGCCTCCAGGAAGCTCGAATTGGGTGGAGCCAAAACAGCTCAAGGAGGCAGGCCTGCCTCTGTAAACTCCTCCTCTGGGGACAGGGCATAGCTAAACAAAAAGCAGCAGAAAACTTGGCAGAGGTCAATGCCCCTGTCTGACAGCTTTGAAGAGAGCAGTGGATCTCCCAACACAGAGACTGAGATCTGAGAACGGACAGACTGCCTGCTCAAGTGGGTCCCTGACCCCTGAGTAGCCTAACTGGGAGACATCCCCCACTAGGTGCAGACCAACACCTCACACCTCACACAGCGGGGTACACCCCTGAGATGAAGCTTCCAGAACAAGAATCAGACAGCAACACTCACTGTTCAGCAATATTCTATCTTCTGCAGCCTCTGCTGCTGATACCCAGGCAAACAGGGTCTGGAGTGGACCTCAAGCAAACTCCAACAGACCTACAGCTGAGGGTCCTGAATGTTAGAAGGAAAACTAACAAACAGAAAGGACACCCACGCCAAAACCCCACCAGTACATCACCAGCATCAAAGACCAAAGGCAGACAAAATCATAAAGATGGGGAAAAAGCAGTGCAGAAAAGATGGAAATTCAAAAAATCAGAGCAATCGCCCCCTCGAAAGGAAAGCAGCTCATCGCCAGCAACAGAACAAAGCTGGACGAAAATTGACTTTGACGAGTTGAGAGAAGAAGGCTCCAGTCGATCAAACTTCTCAGAGCTAAAGGAGGAACTACGTAACCAACGCAAAGAAGCTAAAAACCTTGAAAAAAGAATGAATGAATGGATAACTAGAATAATCAATGAAGAGAAGACCTTAAAAGAACTGATAGAGATGAAAACCATAACATGAGAACTACGTGACAAATGCACAAGCTTCAGTAACTGACTCGATCAACTGGAAGAAAGAGTATCAGCGATTGAAGACCAAATGAATGCAATGAAGTGAGAAGAGAAGTGTTGAGAAAAAAGAATAAAAAGAAATGAACAAAGCCTCCAAGAAATATGGGATTATGTGAAAACACCAAATCTACATCTGATTGGTGTGCCTGAAAGTGAGGGGGGAAATGGAACCAAGTTGGAAAACACTCTGCAGGATATCATCCAGGGGAACTTCCCCAACCTAGTAAGGCAGGCCAACACTCAAATTCAGGAAATACAGAGAAAGCCACAAAGATACTCCTCGAGAAGAGCAACTCCAAGACACATAATTGTCAGATTCACCAAAGTTGAAATGAAGGAAAAAATGTTAAGGGCAGCCAGAGAGAAAGGTCGGGTTACACACAAAGGGAAGCCCATCAGACTAACAGCAGATCTCTCCGCAGAAAATCTACAAGCCAGAAGAGAGTGGGGGCCAATATTCAACATTCTTAAAGAATTTTCAACCCAGAATTTCATATCCAGCCAAACTAAGTTTCATAAGTGAAGGAGAACTAAAATCCTTTACAGACAAGCAAATGCTTAGAGATTTTGTCACCACCAGGCCTGCCCTACAAGAGATCCTGAAGGAAGGACTAAACATGGAAAGGAACAACCGGTACCAGCCATTGCGAAATCATGTCAAAATGTAAAGTCCATCGATGCTAGTAAGAAACTGTATCAACTAGCGAGAAAAATAACCAGCTAATATCATAATGACAGGATCAAGTTTACACATAACAATATTAACCTTAAATGTAAATGGACTAAATGCTCCAATTAAAAGATACAGACTGGCAAATTGGATAAAGAGTGAAGACCCATCAGTTTGCTGTATTTATTCAGGAGACCCATCTCATGTGCAGAGACACATATAGGATCAAAATAAAGGGATGGAGGAAGATCTACAAGTAAATGGAAAACAAAAAAAACAGCAGAGGTTGCAATCCTAGTCTCTGACAAAACAGACTTAAACCATCAAAGATCAAAAGAGACAAAGAAGGCCATTACATAATGGTAAAGGGATCAATTCATCAGGAAGAGCTAACTATCCTAAATATATATGCACCCAATACAGGAGCACCCAGATTCATAAAACAAGTCCTTAGAGACTTACAAAGAGACTTAGACTCCCATACAATAATAATGGGAGACTTTAACACCCCACTGTCAACATTAGACAGATCAACGAGACAGAAAGTTAACAAGGATATCCAGGAATTGAACTCAACTCTGCAGCAAGCGGACCTAATAGACATCTATAGAACTCTCCACCCCTAATCAACAGAATATACATTCTTCTCAGCACCACATCGCACTTATTCCAAAATTGACCACATAGTTGGAAGTAAAGCACTCCTCAGCAAATGTACAAGAACAGAAATTATAACAAACTGTCTCTCAGACCACAGTGCAATCAAACTAGAACTCAGGACTAAGAAATTCAATCAAAATCATTCAACTACATGGAAACTGAACAACTTGCTCCTGAATGACTACTGGGTACATAATGAAATGAAGGCAGAAATAAAGATGTTCTTTGAAACCAATGAGAACAAAGATATAACATACCAGAATCTTTGGGACACATTTAAAGCTGTGTGTAGAGGTAAATTTATGGCACTAAATGCCCACAAGAGAAAGCTGGAAAAATCGAAAATTGACACTCTAACATCACAATTAAAAGAACTAGAGAAGCAAGAGCAAACACATTCAAAAGCTAGCAGAAGGCAAGAAATAACTAAGATCAGAGCAGAACTGAAGGAGATAGAGACATGAAAAATCCTTCAAAAAAATCAATGAATCCAGGAGTTGGTTTTTTGAAAAGATCAACAAAATTGATAGACCGCTAGCAAGACTAATAAAGAAGAAAAGAGAGAAGAATCAAATAGATGCAATAAAAAATGATAAAGAGGATATCACCACGAACCCCACAGAAATACAAACTACCATCAGAGAATATTATAAACACCTCTATGCAAGTAAACTAGAAAACCTAGAAGAAATGGATAATTTCCTGGACACTTACACTCTCCCAAGACTAAACCAGGAAGAAGTTGAATCCCTGAATAGACCAATACAGGTTCTGAAATTGAGGCAATAATTAATAGCTTACCAACCAAAAAAAGTGCAGGACCAGATGGATTCACAGCCGAATTCTACCAGAGGTACAAGGAGGAGTTGGTACCATTACTTCTGAAACTATTCCAATCAATAGAAAAAGAGGGAATCCTCCCTAACTCATTTTACGAGGCCAGCGTCATCCTGATACCAAACCCTGACAGAGATACAACAAAAAAAGAGAATTTTAGACCAATATCCCTGACGAACATCGATGCAAAAATCCTCAATAAAATACTGGCAAACCGAATCCAGCAGCACATCAAAAAGCTTATCCACCATGATCAAGTGGGCTTCATCCCTGGGATGCAAGGCTGGTTCAACATTCGCAAATCAATAAACATAATCCAGCATATAAACAGAACCAAAGACAAGAACCACATGATTATCTCAATAGATGCAGAAAAGGCTTTTGACAAAATTCAACAGCCCTTCATGCTAAAAACGCTCAATAAATTCGGTATTGATGGAACGTATCTCAAAATAATAAGAGCTATTTATGACAAACCCACAGCCAATATCATACTGTATGGGCAAAAACTGGAAGCATTCCCTTTGAAAACTGGCACAAGACAAGGATGCCCTCTCTCACCACTCCTATTCAACATAGAGTTGGAAGTTCTGGCTAGGGCAATCAGGCAAGAAAAATAAATCAAGGGTATTCAGGTAGGAAAAGAAGAAGTCAAATTGTCCCTGTTTGCAGATGACATGATTGTATATTTAGAAAACCCCATCATCTCAGCCCAAAATCTCCTTAAGCTGATAAGAAACTTCAGCAAAGTCTCAGGATACAAAATCAATGTGCAAAAATTACAAGCATTCATATACAACAGTAACAGACAAACAGAGAGCCAAAACATGAATGAACTTCCATTCACAATTGCTTCAAAGACAATAAAATACCTAGGAATCCAACTTACAAGGGATGTCAAGGACCTCTTCAAGGAGAACTACAAACCACTGCTCAGTGAAATAAAAGAGGACACAAACAAATGGAAGAACATACCATGCTGATGGATAGGAAGAATCAATATTGTGAAAATGGCCATACTGCCCAAGGTTATTTATAGATTCAATGCCATCCCCATTAAGCTACCAACGACTTTCTTGACAGAATTGGAAAAATCTGCTTTAAAGTTCATATGGAACCAAAAAACATCCTGCATTGCCAAGACAATCCTAAGCCAAAAGAATAAAGCTGGAGGCATCATGCTATCTGACTTCAAACTATACTACAAGGCTACAGTAACCAAAGCAGCATGGTACTGGTATCAAAACAGAGATATAGACCAATGGAACAGAACAGAGTCCTCAGAAATAATACCACACATCTACAGCCATCTGATCTTTGACAAATCTGACAAAAACAAGAAATGGGGAAAGGATTCCCTATTTAATAAATAGTGCTGGGAATATTGGCTAGCCACAAGTAGAAAGCTGAAACTGGATCCTTTCCTTACTCCTTATACATAAATTAATTCAAGATGGATTAGAGATTTAAATGTTAGACCTAAAATTATAAAAACCCTAGAAGAAAACCTAGGTAATACCATTCAGGACATAGGCATGGGCAAGGACTTCATGTCTAAATCACCAAAAGCAACGGCAACAGAAGCCAAAATTGACAAATGGGATCTAATTAAACTAAAGAGCTTCTGCACAGCAAAAGAAACTACCATCAGAGTGAACAGGCAACCTACAGAATGGGAGAAAATTTTTGCCATCTCATCTGACAAAGGGCTAATATCCAGAACCTACAAAGAACTCAAACAAATTTACAAGAAAAAAAACAAACAACCCCATCAAAAAGTGGACAAAGGATATGAACAGTCATTTCTCAAAAGAAGACATGCATACAGCCAACAGACACATGAAAAAATGCTCATCATCACTGGCCATCAGGGAAATGCAAATCAAAACCACAATGAGATATCATCTTACACCAGTTAGAATGGCAATCATTAAAAACCAGGAAACAACAGGTGCTGGAGAGGATGTGGAGAAATAGGAACACTTTTACACTGTTGGTGGGATTGTAAACTAGTTCAACCATTGTGGAAAACAGTGTGGCGATTCCTCAAGGATCTAGAACTAGAAATACCATTTGACCCAGCCATCCCATTACTGGGGATATACCCAAAGGATTATAAATCATGCTGCTATAAAGACATATGCTTATTGTGGTACTATTAATGTATGTTTATTGCAGCACTATTCACAATAGCAAAAGACTTTGAATCAACCCAAATGTCCATCAGTGACAGAGTGGATTAAGAAAATGTGGCACATATACACCATGGAATACTATGCAGCCATAAAAAAGATGAGTTTGTATCCTTTGTAGGGACATGGATGCAGCTGGATGCCATCACTCTCAGCAAACTATCGCAAGAACAGAAAACCAAATATCGCATGTTCTCACTCATAGGTGGGAACTGAACAATGAGGTCACTTGGACAGAGGAAGGGGAACATCACACACCGGGTCCTATTGTGGGGAGGGGGTGATGGGAGGGATAGCATTAGGAGATATACCTAATGTAAATTACGAGTTAATGGCTGCAGCACACCAACATGGCACATGTATACATATATAACAAACCTGCACGTTGTGCACATGTACCCTAGAACTTAAAGTATAATAATAATTTTTTTAAAACCTATTTGTATATTTTATAAGTAATTACATAAAGTGAAAAATTACAAAAATGCATCTGAACTGTATCTGAGGAACAGAGCCCATTGATAAGATCTGAGTATAATCCACTCTGAATTGCCTTGATGGACCACACCTGATTTCTTTGAGCAGTGTAGTTTTCCTATCCTCACTTTTCTTTTTAGTTTTCTGTAAGATAATGTTAACAACTAAGAAATACCAATGTCTTGAGGGTGAAGAAACGTGTTTATATTTTTTATGGGTATATAATAGCTGTATATATTTATGGGGTGAATATTGGCCTGTAGTTTTATCTTTTTGTGATGTGTCATTGTCTGGTTTTGGTATCAGAATAATACTGGCCTTGTAGAATGAGTTTGGAAGTAGCTCCTCCTCCATTTTTTGGAATAGTTTGAGTACGATTGGTACGAATTTTTCTTAAAATATTTAAGAATTCAGCAGCGAAGCCTTTGAGTCATGGGCGATTCTTTACTTGGAGACTTTATTATGGCTTCAATGTCATTATTTATTTGTTCAGGTTTTGGATTTCTTCATGTTTAAATATTAGTAGGTTCTATGTGTCTAGGAATTTAATTATTTCTTCCCTGTTTCCCAATTTACTGGCATGTAATTGTTCATAGTAGCCTCTAATAATCCTACGAATTTCTGCAGTAGTGATTATAATATCTCCATTTTAATCTCTAATTTTATTCATTTGGGTCTTCTCTCTTTTGTCGTTAGTTATTCTGGCTAAAGGTTTGTCAATACTCTTTATATTTTCACAAAACCAACTTTTCGTTTCATTGATCTTTTATGTTTTTTTCTGTGTTTCCATTTCATTTATTTCTCCTCTGTACTATTTCTTTTCTTCTACTAATTTTGTGTTTGGTTTGTTCTTGATTTTCTAGTTCTATAAAACGCATTATTAAGTTGTTTATTTGAGATTTTCCTACTTTTTTGACGTAGGCACTATAAACTTTCCTCTTAGTACTGCATTTGCTGTATCCAGTAAGTTTTAGTACATTATGTTTCTATTATCATTTGTTTCAAAAAATTTAAAACTTTCCTTCTTAATTTCTTCATTGACCCACTGGTCATTCAGAAGGCTGTTGTTTAATTAACATGTGTTTGTACAGTTTCCAAAATTCCTCGTTATTGATTTCTAATTTGATTCCATTGCAGTCAGAGAAGATAATTGAGATAATTTCAATTATTTTGAATTTCTTAAGGCTTCTTTCGTGACCTATCATATGGTCTATCCTTGAGAATGACCTATGTGCTTAGCAAAACAATGTGTATTCTGCAGCCATTGGAAGAAATATTCTTTAAATATTTTTTAGATCCATTTGGTCTATAGTACAGATTAAGACTGATGTTTCTTTGTTGATTTTCTGACTGGAAGACCTGTCTAATGCTGAACCTGAGGTGTTGAAGTCTCCAGCTATCATTGTATTGGAATCTGTCTCTCTCTTTAGCTCCAATAATATTTGCTTTATACATCTGAGTGTTCCAGTGTTGGGTACATATATATTTAAAATTGTTATATTCTCTTGCTGCATTGAACTCTTTATCATTATACAGTGAACTGCTTTTTCTTGTCTTATTGGTTTTGTCTCAAAATCTATTTTGCCTGATATATGTATAGCTACTCCTGCTCTTTTTTGTGTGTTTCCTTTGGCATAAAATATCTTTTTTCATCCCTTTGTTTTTAGTCTATGTGTGCTTTTATAGGTGAAGTATGTTTTTTGTAGGAAGCAAATTAATGGGTCTTGTTTATTCCTCTATTCAGCCACTCTTTGTCTTTTGATTGGAGAGTTTAGTTCACTTACATTCAATGTTTTTATTGATAAGTACGGATTTACCCCTGCCATTTTGTCATTTGTTATCTGGTTATTTTGTGGTCTTCTCATCCTTCTTTCTTTCCTTCCTATCTTCCTTTAGTAAAGGTGATTTCCTCTGGTCATATGATTTAGTTTCTTGATTTTTATTTTCTGTGTATACATTGTATGATTTTTTGTTTGAGGTTACCATGAGACTTGCAAATACTATCTTATAACCCATTATTATTAAATAACATAACACCGTTTGCATAAACAAACAAACAAGCAAAGAAGACTACCTCTAGGTATTTAATAATTAAACTTTAACATCTCTTGTAGGGCAGGTCTGGTGTTGATGAAAAAGAAAAATGATAAAAACTCTATGCCTAAATTTTATTCCTCCACTTTTTACATTTTGTTGTTCCTATGTATATCTCATTGTACTGTCTATTTCTTGAAAAACTGATGTAGGTGTTATTTTTGCTTGGCTCATCATTTAGATTCTCTTCTTATAATAAGAGTAGTTTGCACACCACAGTTACAGTGTTATAATCTGTGTTTTTCTGTGTACTTATTATTTACCAGTGAGTTTTGTCCATTCAGATGATTACTTATTGCTCATTAATGTCCTTTTCTTTATGATTAAAGTATTTCCTTTATCATTTCTTGTAACAGGTCTGGTGTTGATAAAATCCCTCAACTTTTGTTTTCTGGGAAAGCTTTTATTTCTCCTTCATGTTTGAAGGATATTTTCACCAAGTATACTATTCTAGGGTGAAATGCTTTTTTTTTTTTACCTTCAGCACTTTAAATATGTCATGCCTCTCTCTCTCCTGGCCTTTAAGGTTTCCACTGAGAAGTCTGCTGCCAGACATATTGGAGGAACGTTGTACGTTATTTGTTTATTTTCTCCTGCTGCTTCTCGGATACTTTCTTCATTCTGGACATTTGGAAGTTTGATTATTAAATGTTTTGAGATACTGTTAGTTGGGTTAAATCTACTTGGTGTTCTATAATTTTCTTGTATTTGGATATTGATATCTTTCTCTCAGTTCAGGAAATTCTGTTATTATCTATTGAATAAGCTTTCCATCCCTCTCTCTCTCTCTCTCTACTTCCTCTTTAAGTTTAATAACTCTTAAATGTGCCCATTTGAGGTTACTTTCTAGATCTTCTAAGTGTTCTTCATTCTTTTTGTTCTTTTGTATCCTCTGACTGTATATTTAAATAGCTTGTCTTCATGCTTACTAATTATTTCTTCTGCTTGATCAATTTGGCTGTTAAGAGACTCTGATGCATTCCTCAGTATGTCAATTGCATTTTTCAACTCCAGAATTTCTGCTTGATTCTTTTTAATTATTTCAATCTTTTGGTTAAATTTATATGATAAGATTCTTAATTCCTTCTCTGTGTTATCTTAAATTTTTTAGTTTCCTCAAAACAGCTAATTTGAATACTCTCTCTGAAAGGTTATAAATCATTTTTTCTCCAGCATTAATTAGTCTATGTTGCCTTATTTAGTTCATTTGGTGAGGTTATGCTATACTGCATGGTCTTGATGCTTGTGGATGTTCATTCGTGTCTGGGTATTGAAGAGTTGGGTATTTATTGTGGTCTTTGTATTCTGGACTTGCTTGTGTCCATCCATTTTGGGAAAAGCTTCCAGGTAGTTGAATGGACTTGGGGGTTGTGATCTAAGATTTTGGTCACTGCAGTTGTATCTGCATTAAATGAGGGCACCCCAAACTCAGGAATGCTGTGGCTCTTGGTGGTCTTGAATAAGAACCAGAAGAACTCTCTGGATTACAAGGCAGACACTCTTGTTCTCTTCCCTAAACTTCTCCTAAACAAACATCAGTCTCTCTCCCTCTCCCTCCCTCACTCCCTCCTTTCCTCCCTCCCTCCCTCCTTTCCTCCCTCTGTCTGTGTTGAGCTGCCTGGAACTGTGGGAGAGGTGACACAAGTGTCCCTGTGGCCACCAATCTTGGGACTGTGCTGGGTCAGACTTGAAGCCAGCAAAGTAGTGGGTTGTGCTCAAGACCTACGATAACCACGGCCTGGCTTCTGCCTATGTTCACTTAAGGCCCTAAGGCTCTATAATCAGTAAGTGATGAAACCAGACAGACTTCTGTCCTTCCATTTAGGACAGCACGTTTTCTCTCGTCCCAGGCGGGTCCAGGGATGCTGTCAGAGAGCCAGGGCCTAGAGTCAGAAACTTTAAGAATCTACTTAGTGCTCTATTCTACTGTGGCTGAGTTGGCACCCAAGCCACAAGACAAAGTCCTTCCCACTCTTACTTCTCCTTTCCACAAGTGGAGGAGTTTCTCCCCATGGCCTTCACCAACTCAAGCCCATGGTAAGTACTGCCTGGCCACCACTGATGCTTATTGAAGGCCCAAGGGCTCCTCAGTCAGATTGTGGTGAATGCTGCCAGACCTGAGACTCCCCTTCAGGGTAGTGGGCTCTCCTCTGGCCAAGGGCAAGTCTGGAAATGTTGTTCAAGGGCCAAAGCCTGTAATCAGGGACACCAAGAACCTGTTTGGTGCTCTACCCTACTGTGGCCAAGCTGGTAAAGCTGCAAGACAAAACCCTCCTTATTCTTACCTTCTCCTTTTGTCAAGCAAAAGGAGTGCCTCCCCATAGCTACCATAGCTGGGAATGTGCTGGGTCATACCTGAAGTGTCACCCAAGGCCCATGGCGAGTACTTCATGGGTACCACTGCTGATTATGCAGGGCCCAAGGGCTCTTTAGTCTGCAGGTGATGAATCCTTCCAAGACTGGGTCTTTCCCTTCAAGGCAGCGAGTTCCCTTCTGGCCCAGGATGTATCCAGAACTGTCCAGAAGCAAGGTTCTGGAATGGCGACCTCAATACTCTGATGCCCTATCCTACTGTGGCTGAGCTGATATCCAGGTTCCAAGACAAAGTCCTCTTAACTTTTACTTATCCTCTCCTGAAGCAGAAGAAATAAGTCTTTCCTGGATCTGCACTGCCTGGGGTCAGGGGAGGGGAGGCAAAAGCACTCCTTTGGTGTCCCCCGCTGGTGTCTCACTATGTTGCATGTCCCACTAGCCCACTGGCTCTGAGCCCAGCACAGCCCTAGGACTTACCAGGAGTTGCAGTCCTTGTGGCCTAGACTGTCTTTCAAGTTTATATATAGGACCTCAAAGTACTTTAGCTCACAGAGGCAAGGCTTGATAGAACTCAGATTCTGACCACTGGGAATAGGGGATTCCCCCTCTGGCTAGGGCTGGTGTAGATGTTTCCTTCCTGGGCACTGGCTGACTTTTGCCTGTGTTACTTTCTGCTGTGACATGGCAGCACAGAGTTCCAATGCAAATCCCCACAATAATTCTGCTCTCCCTCCCCCAAGAACACAGAATCTCTCTCCATGCTGCATTGCCACTGCTGTGGGGATGGGGTAGGGGTGGCATCAGTGATTCAAGATTGTCTTTCCTACCCTCTTCAGTGCCTCTTTCAGTGATGTGAATTTAAAACCTGGATTTTTGGTTCTTATGATGGTACATTTTTGGGTGGATAGTTGTACAGTTTGGTGCTCCTGCAGGAAGGATGTTTGGTGGAGGCTCTATTTGGCCATCTTGCCATCAAGGATTCTTCTCTAAGATTCATGAGACTTAAAAAGCAATGTTTCACAAATGGTCACATTGGGTCTCGGCTCAAATTTCCCTTGACAACTTTGTAAAATATCACCACCACTGGTTCTTCCTAACACTCTTACTAAGCTTTATTTTTCTCTATAGCACCTAAGACCTGGTGCAGCATATATTTAATTGTATTTTTATTCATTATCTGCTTCTTATTAGAATGTAAACTCCATGAGAGCATGCACTATGGCAGTTTTCTTCACTCCTCTATCCTCTCAGTGCATAGCAGAGTGGACAATCGTTATTTTTAAAAATTATTTGTTGAATCAATAAATATAATAGGCAACCAGTAAATGTCATTTTCATTCTCTTCCCCTTCTTTTATGTTAGATGAGAAGTTTCATTATCTTTAAATTATTTGAAATAGCCTTATCAAGAGAAAATTCAGTTGTTATCTATGAACACTTAAACTGGTCAGTTAACTGAAATAACTAATAAGTTGTACGAAACAACTGTTCAATTCATAAAATTCAATTTCATATCTTCATCCCTTTGTTTTTATGAATTGTGCCCAAATGATTTTGATCATTGCTGTGGACCAACAACTGCTGGGTGGTTCCAATTCTCCCTTTTCTAAGTGGGGATTTTTGTGGCAAATATCCTGTTTCTTCTCTACAGTTGTATACCAGGTGGGTGAACGAGAGGGCAGATAACTTGTCTGTTAGTTTATAGGTGACCACAACACAATGAATTATATCTGAATGTGATAAAAGGGTACAGCATCAGGTATCTTGAACTTTGAGATGAACACAGTAACCTAGATAGGACTATGGGTCCTCTCTCTTGGGAATAAGAGAAATGTGGTCTACGCATAGAAAGAAGAATGAGCATTGTTATTTGGGCAGTCAATAAGGCAGAGTGTCTCAGAAGTTACAATTTGTTTTCTGATCTAGTACCTACTTTTTCCATAATAACAAACTTTTCAGCTGTGGTAAATATTACATTCTGAACTGTCCTTAAAGCTAGATGTAGCTAGGGGTCACAGTTATACACAATGTAACATAAGCAGAAATATCCTATAGCAGCTTCCAGGAGTCTTCCACCATTAACAACTTTCCATTCTCTATTTCAAATCTTCCTCCATCCTTCTGCTTGCAATAGAGATGCCACGATCTTGCAACATAAAATCAAGGAGGACGTAGTTGATATGACATAATGATAGATTAGAAGGAACTTGGGTCTCAAATACATATCATGAACCAGAGGTGGCATGCCAATTCTACACTGCTTATAACTGAAACGTTTATATGAAAGATAAATAAACTTCTATTTCCATAAAGCCACTGCCATTTTAGGTTTTATGTTCCTCACAACTGAACCTAATGCTAACTGATAGATATTATAAATATCTGGTTATGGCAACTGTATTAGTTTGCTAGGGCTGCCATAAGCAAAACACTACAGACCAGTTGGCTTAAAGAGAAATTTGTTTTCTCACAGTTATAGAGGCTGGAAGTTCAAGATCAAGGTGTCAGCAGGTTTGGTTTCTTCTGAGGCCTCTTTCCTTGGCCTTGGCCATCTTCTCAGTGTATCCTCACATGGTCTTTTCTCTATGCCTATGCATCCCTGGTGTCTCTTTGTGTGCGCAAACTACTTCTACTTCTAAGGATGCCAATCAGATTGGATTAGGGCCCACTTTAACGCTTCATTTTAATTTAATCACCTCTTAAAAGCTCAATCTCCAAGTATGTTCACATTCTGAGGTACTGAGTGTTAGGACTTCACCATGTGAATTTTGAGAGGACACAATTCAGCCCATAACAGTAACTGTCTTGTGTGCAAGATGATGACTTCTGTGAAGGCAGGAGTTGCATTTTCTGCACTCATATTGGCATGTGGTTAGCACAAAGCCAGGCAGAGAATAGGTACTTGCTGGATATCAACTGCTTTTGAGAATTGAATCAATTTTCCTGAATGTTTAGAGTGAAATGACTGGCTAGTTTAACTAAATGGGCACATTCAGTGTAAACAAAGACACAGGCTTAAAATTCCATTTCTAAAACAATAGATTGGGATATTTCAGAATATCTGAACCAACATAAAATAATGGAAGGCAACATTGAAAGAAGCCAAACCCTAGGGAATTAATAATTAAGCATTTGCAGAAACTTAAAATATAGATTGTATTTACTAAAGAGAATATAATGTGAGATATTCAATATAAAGTACTGCTATCATGGTGGAATAAGATGTTGAGTATATCTCAGCTGAGCCTCCTATAAAGCCATCCCTTTCTGCTTCAATCATCCCACACAACCTATTCCAGAAGCCATGTGCATTGTAGCCACAGTGAATGGTGTGTTGGAGCTGCCTACGACTAGGCCACAAGAGCTGATTGTTATATTTTCAAGTATTTTTCAAGCTAACAGTTAAAGCACTGGTAGCTGAAAATCAGCCATGGTGGGAATGTTTCTACCATGGAAATTGGCAAATGTTACAAATCAGGATTTGTGGTCAGGGAGGCCGTTTTTAAACATTTATCAGCATATCATTGCCCACAGTCCAGATGAGCTCATTCAATGCAAAGCTTCTTCACATTGCAAACAGTTGTAGAGCAAACCCGTTGAACGAGACATATAAATAGGAATGGTGAGAGGAGTGATGATTCAGGAGGAGGCTTCTCCCAGTCTCAGCCTTCACTCCCAGAAAGTTTAGGACAAGCTGCCTTAGCTCAGCAAAGGGTACTTAAGTTTATTTTTATTGAATCTCATTAAACTATTTTCAAACTCTCCTCCCTCAAATCTCTATCACCACATGTTCTATCTAAGAAAATGATCCTGCTATTCTGAAAATTTGCCTGGTCTATTTTCTTTGACTCTAGGGGTGGAAACATATACCATTTATTGTCATTAATATTGACTTTATAGTATTATCTGTCCAACACTTATTGTTGAACAAGATGAAGTATATTCTTGCATACTTTCTCATTAAGTAGTTCTATAACATGTTCATACTTTCAAAATGTCACCAAACCACTATTTTGATTAATTTTATAAGTTACAGGAATTGGGGAGTAAGGAAATGGCATTATGTTGTTACAAAACACCCAGCTCCAGAAAGTTCAGATGTTTTCTTTAACTCAGGCACTAATCTGGGAGCTTATAGTGGATCACAGAATCTCTAAATCAATCTTTGTAGCGTATTAGTACTAGTGCCCCCTCTTTACTTTCTATGTGCCTCTCTGATGCTGGCTCCTATAATGCAAGTTCTTGTTCTTACCTCCCTCTCACCCCCCAACAGGATTTGAAAGGATCAAAGTTTATTATTAGCCAAAACAACTGCACCTGTTTCTATGTATTAGGCACCATTCAAGGTAATGTCACAGATAATTTTCAGTGACCCACATAGGTAGGCACAATTATGCCTACTTTTCAGATGAGGAAACCAGTAAGTTATGTTAAATAACTTACTGAAGTAAGTGGTAAAGCCTAAAAAACAATAATTTAAAAGAATTTTAAAAGTGGCTGAATTTAAATTTCATGGTTAATATAAAATGTAGTTGTCTGTCCGTGAACTCACATATATATTATCTCATTTCATATTCACCGTAGAATATGAGGCTATTACTACCCTCTTTTTAGGGTTGTGGAATCAAGGTTCAAGAAATTTCAGTCATCTGCTTGGGGTCATACAAACAGTAAGTAACGGAGCTCAGATTCAAGCCAAGATCTCCTGATTTCCCAACCAGGGTCCTTCTCACTCTAACACTAACACAGAGACCTGGTAAATTACCAGCTTGTTACCTGCTGTTTTTCTTTCTACTACACAGACTGCTTAATGACTACATTTCTCTCTCTCTCTTTTTGTTTTTTACTTCACCCTTTCTTGTTCCTATCCAGTGTTAGGTACCATCTTTGCATCACTTGTGTTGGAGGCATTGATTTACTGGTCATGTATGGTACTTGGCTTCTCTGACTATTACATGTTAATAAAACAAACAGAAAAAATGGGATACATATGTTTCACAGACCCAGTGGAACAGTGACATAGTACATTAAGAATTAAAAGAACTTTTGTTAATTTTATTGAAATTTATTAGGCTCCAACTATGTACCAAGCAATGTTTTGAGTATAAGAATACAATAGTGAACATGTCTGGCACAAGCCCTGCCTCATAAAGCTTACATACTGGTGGAAGTGAGAGGGAGGACAAATAAAGTACATAGAAAATGAATAAAGTTATTTAAAATTGTGATAAGGGCCTCGAAATAAGTAAACAAGGATAACATATAAAGAATGGCAAAAGGAATGGGACTCACTTTATACTGATCAGTAAAGAACTCTCTAAGAATGATTTAAGCACATCCTACTGTTAAGAAACATATATGTGAGTTGTCCACATACATATGTCATGAGGAACAACGATATTCTCTTCAGAAGCTTGAAGTGTTAAACACTGGAAACTATGCTTAACAGAAAACAACAAAAAACAATTACTTTTATCAAGATGTGATACATAAAATAATATTTAATGAGAATATGTATATGAAATACATATGTGGTACATATACATGTACACATATATGGTTTTTCTCTTCTAAATATACAATAGTTAAACCTGCAGTAACAGTAATTAAGCCATATCTTAGAAACATCAAGATATTATACATTTAGGAAAAACAATAATACAATTAGAGCATGGTAGGCTTTTTGTGATACTCATTCAGAAACTGTGATTTTCAATTAATTTCAACAATGTCCAAATTAATTCATTTTTCTTTAAGTATTACCCAGGATATGTTATTCAAATATAAGAAAACAGAAAGATGTTGCTCATCAAATTCAAACAAATTTGAGTTGATTTTTAAATGTTAAAATGTTATTTTGTTTCTATAATTTTTTACCAAAAGAAATTGGGAAAGACTGTAATTATTTCTACTCCTAAAAAACACATCCCCAAATCTGAAGATAGTCATTTTCTAGTTTGTTTTTTAGAAGTCAAAATTGGGCTATGGATTGCTCAGAGTCATCTTTAGTTTTTTCTCTCTCTCTTACAATGAAATGTAGTGGTGGCATTTATTATTAGAAATGTTTTATTGGACATGGAATCAACTCAGGTGTCCATCAATGGTAGACTGGATAAATAAAACATTGTACATATATATCATGGAACAGTACATAACAATAAAAAGAATGAAATCATGTCCTTTGCAGCAACATAGATGGAGGTGGAGACCATCATCCTAAGCAAATTAATGCAGGAACACAAAAACAAATACCTCATGTTCTCAATTATGGTAGGAGCTAAGCTTGAGCCTGTATGGATGGATATACATATGGAAACAATAGACACTGTGGACTACTAGAAGGTGAGTGGAGGGGTAGGTAAAAAAACTACCTATTGTATACTATGCTTACTACCAGGGTTACAGGATCCATACTCCAAACCCAGCATCACACAATATTCCCATGTACCCCCGTATCTAAAATAAAAATTGAAAAAAAAAGAGAAATATCTTATTGGAATCAGGGCTCAGTGGCTAGTTCAAGTTAACCAGGAGACAGAGATTAGGATGGCTGCCGCCACTTTTTATTCTTTCCCCATTCTGGTTGTTTTTCAGAGATAATTAAAAAAAAAGATGGGCCGACAGCAAAGCTGTCCCTTCTTGGGATGGGAGGCTACGTTGGTCCTTCTCTAATATTTCAAGGCTGCTGTGTCATGCACATAAAAGCAGGAACAGAATGATAACTGAACAATTAATAATACCCATGATAAAACAATGTCCTTAAAATAAAATGCATAATTAAAACAACTGAACCACAAAAAAGTGCAACTATATACAGAAAATGTGCATGTACATGCAAACAGGAGCAGAACACTCCCATAAACAACACCACTAACAAAAAATGATAAACATGCCAGATAAAGGAAGAATAGAAACACTCTAGGTATCTGAGGCCCATAAATGCAATCTGAGATCATTCTGTAATATAGGAGGAAGAGGTCAATTCACTTTGGGAATTTCTTAGCCAAGGAATTCTCTATTGGTGTATTGGTACTGATATATGTCTGCTGTGCTGTCTTTCATTACTCTTATACCTAGCTCATACTTTTGATGATTATAAGGCTAAATTTGGTACTAATATATGTCTGCTGTGCTGTCTTTCATTACTCTTATACCTAGTTCATATTTCTTATGATTATAAGGCTAAATTTGGCGGCTTAATACTCAAGGTGGAATAATAAGGGAAGAGTACATGGCATTTGTTCTATTACCAATAAAGTGATCTTACTTATAAAGACCACTTATTGAAGCCCCAAAATGTTAAAGAACAAACAGAGAAGGCTGGGCACAGTGGCTCACGCCTGTAATCCCACCACTTTGGGAGGCCGAGGCGGGTGGATCACGAGGTCAGGAGATAGAGACCATCCTGCCTTACCCAGTGAAACCCCGTCTCTACTAAAAATACAAAAACTCAGCCGGGCATGGTGGTAGGCGCCTGTAGTCCCAGCTACTTGGGAGGCTGAGGCAGGAGAATGGTGTGAACCCAGGAGGCAGAGCTTGCAGTGAGCCAAGATCGTGACACTGCACTCCAGCCTGGGCGACAGACTGAGACTCCCTCTCTAAATAAATAGAATAGAATAGAATAGAATAGAATAGAATAGAATAGAATAGAATAGAATAGAATAGAATAGAATAGAATAGAGAAGCAGTTGCCAGAGGCCCTCAAAATTCTAACAAGTGACCCAGTATCAAGTATACTCGCCCAGACTGCTATCTGGAAAGTTCACCTCAGGCACTTCTGTAATCTCATGGGATCTCCATGAAGCCATTTAGGCAACTTCAAAATATCAGCTCCCCAGTTCATGTTTCCCCAGTAAGGGCAGGAAATGTAAGGGTGCCTGTCAGGAACTTCCTGACTTAACTGAAGTTCAGTATATTTCCTAGAAATTAAGAGACTCGGTAGTCAATAACCTGAGTAAACTATTTAAACCTCGTGTTACTGCCTTTTATTTTTTATTTTATTTTAATTTATTTTGAGACAGGTTCTCACTCTGTTGCCCAGGCTGTTACCAGTCCACAAGGAAATAAGTATAGCCACTGAGTTTAGAAACTTCTAAAGCCACATGGACATAACCACAGTGTCTAAGAAAGTGCCTTTGTCATTGAACTCAGATGTTGTTGAACTCACGTGATGATTCATATTTGATGAAAGCTGTGTCATAGATATATGTGTCGTAGAACCACATTACAACATTAAATATTTTAAGATTAGTTCATGAACTAAACCCAAATGTTTAAATAAAATCTAAAAATCTAAAATCCATTTCCTTCAACAAAAGATAATTTTACTATAACTTTACAGGGAAATTTTTAGAAATGATTATCAGTGAACAGTTGAAGATGAATTTTGAAACTATAGCATCATTTGTTTTATTTTGAATGAAAGTTAAAAATAATACCTTGAGCTTGCTGAAATGCTTGGAAATGTCTTTTATTCCTGTCAACATATTTATGAAGTGCATTTCTCTCCTCTAAATGTTATTAAAACAAAACATAGGAGTTATATGTACATTATTGCTTGTGAGTAGCATTGTCATCAATCCAGCCTAGATTATGTAAATTCATTAGCTAGCAGCAGGCTCATTTGTCACATTGGAAACTTTAAATTGTGATATACACAGTGTCTTTTAGAATGTTCATATAGGCATCTAGTATGAGGAATCAGCATTTCACTCATATGATCGTTAATTGCATATACTTATACTTTCAATGACTAACATAGAGTTTTGGTAAGTAAATAATTTTTTTCCTATGATGTTTGTTCTCATTATATTTATTAAAATGTAATTTGGGGTCTGTTTGATCTAATAAAAGTGTACGCTTTTATTTCATCTTACCCCAACCAAACTATGCCACCCTATGAGGGTTTCCTTTGGGTGAATGCATTCCTCATCCTACTCAAGCTCCTCCATGGAGATGCCCTCTTCACCCTGTTCATGCTGTAACATCCCATACAGCCCTGCTATGCAGATGCCCTCTTTACCCCCTCTAGGCTCTCACACCTCTGCACCACCACAGCTCCCTATCCAATCCGGCTCAGATATTTATATTTCTGTGCCCTACTTAGTGGACTGAAGACTGAATTCTTCAGGAAGAAAGGAAGGAAAGAAAATGAAATGGAAGAAATGCAAGGGATGGGTAGAGGAAGGGAAGGGAAAATAAAAAGGAAAGTTATGATTTTTTTTTTAAAGAATCAGAACAGAATGATAAAATTCTTTTTGAACTATCATAAGCACATATGCTTTCATCTCCACTTTCTTGCACATTACACCAATAATGCTCTGTCATGGGAAGATATTTTCTAGGTGGAAAGACAGTCCTATCTGAAAGCTCCTTCACTTTTTCAATCTTCTAATCACTACACTCCATTACAATGCCACACATGAACACATCTCCAAAAACCTGCTCACAGCTGCAACATGGTGAATGGGGGATTGCTTGTCTCCAAGTCCCTCCTTGGAGAATGGAAAATGTTAAAGAGATAAAGTTATAAAAAGAGGCATAGGCCGGGCACGATGGCTCACGCCTGTAATCCCAGCACGGTGGGAGGCCAAGGTGGGCAGATCATGAGGTCACGAGATCGAGACCATCCTGGCCAAAATGATGAAACTCCGTCTCTACTAAAAATACAAAACTTAGCTGGGCATGGTGGTGCTTGCCTGTAATCTCAGCTACTCGGGAGGTTGAGGCAGGAGAATCGCTTGAACCAGGGAGTCGGAGGTTGCAGTGAGCCGAGATGGCACCACTGCACTCTAGCCTGGCAACAGAGCGAGACTCCGTCTCAAAAATAAACTAAAATAAAAACTAAAGAGATAGGCATAATACAAATATCAGAATGTATTCTTTTCTGTAGTTCAAAGATGGTTAAATGGTTTTGATAAGAAATAAGTTTCATTCTCACAGACTTCAAAATCCATTGGTGGCAGTCTACTGCAGAATGATGCGTATCTATATATCAGGTTTGACAAGAATTTGCTCTTTATTCATTTAAATAGAAATAGTCAGCTGCGGGGGATGGATACTGTGCATCAGCCACTTCAAGAATAGGATATATTTCAAACACAATCATCTTTACCCAAGCCTACCATTTCTATAATTTTGTAAAAATTTTTGCCCCTTGTCTCTTCTGCTCAAATTTTCTGATCACCACCCTGTCTACTACCTCCAAGGCAAACCTCTTTTCACAATCTCAGACCTCTCACACTAACTGGTGTAAACTATGAATATAAGGATCTTCCATTCTGGAGTGAACCACAATTGTAGATGGAGGTCTGGAAACCTGGACCCAATCCTGGTTCTGCCACTTGTTAGTTGTGTTACTTTAGCAACCATAATTTCTCTGTCTTTACCTAAGGAGCAAGATAGAAGCAATCATTATGACTCTCTGAGGTCCCTCTCCAGTTTTAAAGTTTTTGAAAGTATAATAAAGTGACCACAATGAAAAAGAAAAATCACTGGCTCAGAAATCACCTTTTTAAAACATACATCTGGTCACGTTCCCTGACCCTGACTACATTCCTCTCTCTTACTCCTCATATACAATTCATCCCTAAGACGTAACAGTTTTACTTCCTAAATTTCTTTCAAATATGTGCACTTCTCTCCTCTAGCCTGCTCTAAACTATCATCATTTTTGTCCAGACAAATACGACTGCTTCCTCAGTAATGTACATGAACCTACCAATATTCCATATTTTCTCAATACTACAGTCAAGAGAATCTTTGTGAAAGGCAAATGTAATCATGTTACCTCACTCCATCTATGCTTATACTCTCCACTGGATTTCCATTGTAAAAGGATACAGACTCATTAATGTAACCAGTCTAAGCTCTTTATGGTTCAGCCTGAAACTACCTCTCCAGCTTATTCTAAGACCACCTTCTCTATATGAAGGTGTCCTCTACCCCCACTTTTAATGCCAACTCAACCTATGAATTCAACTTGAGCATCACTAGCTAAGGGAAGCCTTCCTTAATCACCTAGAATTAGTTAGATTTCCATATTATAAAATCTCATTGACCATTTGCCTCTCCTTTATAGCACTGCCACATCAGTAATTTCACAACTATTTGTTAGGTTATTTGATAAATATATGTCTTCCACACTAGTCAGTGAGCTTGAAGAGAATAGGAAACTTGTTTTAGCTGCTCACTACTGCATCCCCAGCATCTAACATTGCGTTTGGCACATAATGAGTTCTTGAGTGAGGTGGCCTAGATTAGTCTTAGCTAGTATCTATTTTTGCTATGTGATCCTTGACTTTTCAAGGAACATAACCTCTCTATGCTTCAATATTCTCACCTGTAATAGAAAAGTAATAATCCCTCTATCACAGGATTGTTTTTAACAGGCAAATAGCATGTGGTGATAGACAACATGCAATTATTCATTTTTGAAATTTCAATATGTATCTTAGTGCCAGGCAGGCATGTGATGTGACTAAATAGAACTCATAAAGCTAGTATTAGTTAAAAAAAACAAACAAACTAGGTATATATTGATATGACACTGTATATGTTATAGTTACAGTAATACTTCCAAAAAGGTGTAGATGGAAAACATACTAACTTCGTATCTCTGATTAAATACATTATTTATTTACTAAGAGTTTGTGGCTATACCTTCTAATAGAAAGAAATTAGCCTCTGTCAATGATCCTAAAACCATTTTCCTGTAGCCAATACATCACCCACAGCCTTCTTCTCTCTTGTTCTTGTTAAATAATGGTCGCTTTCTAGTAAGAACTTTTAGGGTTGGTGAATTAGCCCTGGGAACTGATATTTTCAGAGATGGGATACACAACTAGGAATGGCCACTGATTAGCTCATCCTGTCATGGGAAAAGTAACAGACACGTGGACTATGTTGTTAAGGAGCCAGAGTAAGACCAAGAGATAAGAGACTTTAAGTTTAAAACTTCCACGTTTTCCTTTTACAAGGGATTTAGCTTCTGCCCCAAAAAGATATTGACTGTAATTAAGGTTTAAACCCAGAAGCAATTGGGTCAGGAAGAAAGGAGAATGAGGGCATTTGTTGACCACTAGATTCTTGGTGTCTAACACAATGCCAGCATGAAATGAGCTCTCAGTCAGCACTTATTATAGCAATAAATGACATGAATAAATGAAAAAAATAAATGAATTAATGAAGCAACATTTGCAAATGAAACTAGAAGCACTGAACAAATACATTACTAGTTATCAGCAACCACTTATTCCAACCCAGAGGGTAATTTAGGCTTTCAGCCTTCACTTAATCCTTAACTATGTGCTCAAGGCCTAAAAGTACTTTAATATCAGTTATCTTCAAATTTTTCTGTGCATGAGGTCAAAAGATCCCGTCAGTAATAAATGTAGGTGAAGCCAGTGAATTTTCAGTGAAAATTAGTGCCAAATTTTAGCTTGCCCTCAAACTCCATTTCAAAGTGTATTTGCATTTGCTTCTTCTTTGTCCCCCAGAGTGTCATACAACCTATCAATGAGCCACATCTATTAAACATTTCCTGACTCTGTTTTGATGACCTGACACCTGATAACTGAGGTAGAATGTAAATCTGAAGAATTTTCACAGGACCTTTAACTTGTTTTGATGAATCCAGAATAAAAGGATTTGAAAAATATACACTTGATCAGTGTAGCTGAAGAGAAGGTCACAAATTTCATTTGACCCTCACGGGGCTGATTATAATATAACCATTATTGCTCAATGTTTTCTCCATTAAACAAAAAATAAAGTTTCAAAGTGTTTTTAAGTGGGCTGCCATATATTTTAGGGTATGCTGCCCTCAGATATGATACAAGTAATTTGTATGTATACACACATATTTGATATATATATATGTGTGTGTATTTACATGATATACATAACCATATATATACTGTAAGTGTATGGTTAGGGCCATTCTTTTACTTGGAAAGTAATAGAAGGAAAGATAATACTAGCTAAACAATAAATATACTTAATGTGTTTTTTGATCTTTTGGTGGGGCTTGTTTATTTGCTTAAAACTCTTGACTAGCTTCCCTTAGAAAAAAAGGTCTGGTTAAATATGCAGTTTAGTTCTTCACACAGAGACATGAAGGTCTGATGTACTTTGAAATTAAAGTAATGAAAAGGGGGAAAATGTTTGTCAAACAGGAGAATGACCAAGCACAACTACACAGTCTGAGTATCAAACAGTTTCTCCTTTAAGAGTCACAAAGCTGTTAAGAGCAGAGAAAGAAAGAAAATCTATGTTTTTTTTTTTTCATACTGCATCATGAAGGGCAACATTCAGCTCTGTCTTTAATGCCAAGCAGTCAAACTATAAAGAGGAGCATTATTTTAGAGTCCTTGAAATGACTTACAAAAAGCCTTTCAAAAGATTTAGATGTTAGTGGTGCTATGCAAATGTCTCACTTGAAATTGAAATTCTTAAAAATAAATGTTTATTTTGCTTTCCATTAAGGGAAAAAAAAAATGCAATGCCTCCTCACATAACCAGAGAGCTATTTAACCACCTGCTGAATGGCTAAATGGTTCAGCTGTCTTTCTCTTATCCTAGACTGTATAAATGATAGTAATATACCTTTACAATGGAATTATCTTGCACTCCATTTCCTTATTGATAGCATTCTTAATTTTTGTCCTCCTTCTATTGCCTCCTTCAGTTCATCAACCACAAACCTAAGGATCTATGCACCCCTACTGTATAAATTATATATCTAGGAACTCATCTAGCCTAGTATGTTACATATACTTTATAATATATGTTTCTGGCCATAATACCTCTTCATACAGAATATCTCAAAATGCTAGATAAAATATCTTTAGATATCTATTTTAAAGCATGGCTGCACTGGTAAAATAAGAGCATTGATGGGGCTAGAAATGACAAGCAAATGTAATAACTGAGGCTCACAGAAATGGGCCTCTGACAATCATATATGTACCACCACACTCACGCCACTGGTTTTTGGCAAGTGACAGACACATGAGCCAAACTGAGATGATCAAATTTTCTCCTCTGGAGATTTATATACATGATTCAGAAATGGCAAGTCAATCTTTATAATGTGGTTCTAAATTCGAGAGTAGTAGGGCAACCATATTTTGCCACATGGGCATGGAAACAAAGAAAACTGTCTTCAGTATAGGACAAAAGTGAAGCAGAGAAAGGAAAACAAGCAATCAACAGTATTCCCTGGGTTTATGGCAGCTTTGTATTTTCTTATTTTAGTGGATCTTTGAGACCCAGATGCTTTTCTGCCTGTATTAGTTTGCTAGGGCTGCCATAACAATCTCCTACGACTGGGTGGCCTAAACAACAGGAACTTATTTTTTCACATTTCTAGAGGATAGAAGTTTGAGATCAAGGTGTCATAAATGTTGGTTTTTTTCTGAGACCTCTGCCCGAGGCTTGTAGATGACCGTCTTTTCCCTGTGCCTTCATGTGGTCTCCCCTCTCTATGTGTCCCTGTCATATTTCCTTTTCTTATAAGAACACCCATCATATTGGATTAGGGCCTGCCCTAGTGAGCTCATTTAACCTTAATTACCTCTTTAACGACTTCCATATACTGTCACATTCTTAAGTACTGGAGGTTAGGACTTCAATATATGAATTTTAGGGGGAACACAATTCAGTCCATAACACTGTCCTTGGATTCCTTAAGACAAATCTGTACTGTTACATAACCTATATAAAGCTAAGCCACCATGTAATTCAGTCTCAACTCAGTGCTGCATACAAAGATATGCAAAAACAAAATAGAAAAAAATAATTGAAAACTATTAACATATTTACTGAAATATCTTGGGAAATGCCACGAAGAGGTTCCAAAGTTGACATATCACAAAAGTTCTTTAAAATTGTCCTCATCCACTCATCTCTTCAAAATCCTAGTCATCATAACATAGTAGCTAATCCCGATCTTTACTCTAAGTCATATCTAACCCTCCCTTCTCTCATTCCTGATCTATTATTTCCTTATTCTGTAACTAACTTTTTGCATTTTCCAATACAAATTATAAAGCCAGGCTTGGATCTTTTCATTTCCACCCATCAGCAACCACACTCATTTGCCACAATTCTATACAAGAAAGGCCTACTAACCTAGGTCAAGTGCTCAAGTTATATTCTATTAATTATCACAACTGAAAAAATATTAACTATTACAAAATGTTAACAAAATATTTGTTTTACTATATCTCCTCACTAATGGGCATGTTCTCCTTCTTCCCTGCATCTGTTCAATCTGATATTAAGCCTATCCGTATTTCTTAAATTTTGAAGACAGGATTTTTTAAAAACCTTTCTTCTTCTAGGATTGGAATGGCTTGGCAGCACTGTAGAGCTATGACCATAGCCACTGTCCTCTGAAGGACCAAGCCAAGACTTCTCCTGCTGTTCTACCAGGCTAGCTCAATATTGTGCGTACACATATTTTTATAGTCAGATCTTCTCTAAGTGTAAATAGTATGTAAAGCCACTAGATAACTTGAAGACATCAGATGATAGGTGCTGAAAATATTCTCTACCTCCTTCCAAAATAATAATAATAATAAATTTCTCTTCTACTGACCCCAGTTTAATTCCTAAAATTTCAACTGTTTCTCCATTGGTTTTAGTAACTGAAGGACACAGACAAAATGTAAATGTATGCTCTAGGAAGGGAAATGAATTAGTTTGCTTAATAAAGATAATGGCCTCAAGCGAATATGACAGTGGATTGCTAAGTTTTGATGAGTGGAGGAGGTTAGGGTAGACAAGAATGTTTTGGAGTTTGGAAGGCTACCCAGGGTGATCAATGAGGTAAAGGGCTGAATAAGCACAATGAGTACATGGGATAGGAAATAGGGTAATCAAGGACAGAAGGGTATTGAACACTAATGTTGTTCACATATCTTTAACTCTCTTACAGTATAAACATCACAGCTGAAATGAACCATTATTGTAAATGCATGAATCTTGGGCACTGAGGAAGACATGTATCCTGCCCTTTAGGAAGTCAAATGTCAGCTCATAAATAAAACTTTCAAATTGTTTTTCAATGTGACTGAAGTCACTTGAGCCTCTTTATTTTCTCTCACATCTACTCCATGTCTTCCATGTCAACCACTAACTACACTATTATTTAAATAGAGATCCCTGAAGCTATAGCATTTAGCCAGTGCTTGGCACATTGTGCTTAGAAATAATACAAATTGGTGTTTCCCTGTGTGTTCAAAATACGCCCTTTGAAAAATCTCATTTGCCTCATCCTGCACTATAATCCAGTTTGTTTCTTTGTGTCTCAGGATGGCTGACTGCTTGGCTATTGGTTGCCTCCCTTGACATTTCCCTCTGACTTTGTATATTGCTTTTTAGAACTCAAAATTTGGTTTGCTTCTCTCCAAGGAGATTTCCCAAATTTGTATATATGATAAACACTGCACAATGCTGGATTGGAGAAACAGAGTCTTGGGGCACTTTTAGAGATCCGTTGCAACCAATTAGCATGACTTATTTATTTTCCACATGTTTTCATTCTCTGTGATGTCTTTCATCCAAGGAGCTCAGAGAGTTTTGCAAAATATTAACTAACCCTCACAGCACTCCCAGAGGTATGAAGAGCAGAAAAGGGATGGAAAGGAATTCCATCCATACAGTATTCAGAAGACAAAAATCCTCTGTCCAATACATTAAAGAAAGACCAGTCTTGGGACTAGTTCGTTCAAAAAACAGCCTTGAAAATGCAACCTGGGAGTAATGCACTCCACCAGAACCAAGAAGGAGTGTAGGCATTCAAAAGTTATAAATAAATTGCTTTGTATTTCACTCTCAGAGAAAATCTCTGGAGACAAGAACTATAGAAGATAGCTTCTCTGAGGTGATAAGGTTTTAAATGCTCAGATGTGATTGTCAATGGCAACTTTTCCCTTGGTGGGGGAAGATAAAGAGAATGACCTTGAAGAGGAATGGGTTATGGCAATGGATCAATTTTTGCAATTGGCAAGTCTCCACCATAAGGTATCTGAAGATAGTGTCAGGAATGTGGATATCTACGTGGGTTAGAGAAGAGCAGTCAAGACTGAAGGCAGTAGGTTTAGGACAAATGAAAAGGAAGAGACTGAATTTATCTATTTATAATGATGACTAAGCCAGCTCTACTTTCCCCTCAAAGACTCAGGCTTAGGGAAAGAGTAGAAGATAGTGAGGCAGAAGTCTAGACTACCTCTTTCCAGTCATGCTGAAGTTTCTCCTTCTTATCCTATTTCCCTTGGGTAAACAAAGAAGATAGAGAGGAAGAAAGAGAGGTGCCTGGTTTACAATGAGAATGTTAAAAGTACAAGTAATGTATATACCACAATTATGTTATACAGTGAAGGGTGATAATGATAATAAGTAGCACTTACTGGGTGACTACAATATCCCAAGCACTGAAAAATTTGACATGCATAATTTCATTTAGTTATTATGATGACTTTCACAAGGTAGGCACTGTTAGTCTACTTAGGTAACAGATGGAGAAATGGACATTCAGAAAGGTTAAATAACTTGTCAAGATTACAAGGTTAGCGAGCTGCAGAGCCAAGATGCTAACTCAGACCTGTCTGACTCCAAAGCCCTTACTATCAATCCCTGTATCACATTGTCTCCATGTTTGAGAGACTAAAAAGGGATCTGGTGACCCTGACTATGTAACTGTAAATACACTCCAGGCTGGAGTGAAGTGGCATGATCTTAGCTCACTGCAACCTCTGCCCCCCAGGTTCAAGCGATTCTCCTGCCTCACCCTCCCGAGTAGCTGGGATTATAGGTGCTCGCCACCATGCCTGGCTGATTTTTGTATTTTTAGTAGAGACTGCGTTTCACCATGTTGGCCAGGCTGGTCTTGAACTCCTGACCTCAGGTGATGCACCCGCCTTGGCCTCCCAAAGTGCTAGGATTACAAGGCGTGAGCCACTGCACCTGGCCTCCATTTTCCTTTTAACCTTCATGTGTTTTCATTCATTACTTTTTACTTTTTGCTTCCAAGGGAACTAGAGGCGATACAAACCAAGGGGGATAACATGCCTATTCAATCTATATTTTTTCAAATAATGAAGAAGGCTTTTAGACATGTCAAGTGGAAAAGAACAAAACATCTTTGTTAGAATGTTTAGGGGCCACAAAAAAAATAATTTTTAAGTGAATAATTTTTTGGCATCTCTGTTTCTAGCTGGTTTGATTTTTTTCCCCTATCATCCATTTACCAAACTCACTCCAAATTCTACTCTGGCATTTTACTCCCCTGCTTAAAAACTTTCCATGGCTTCATGTGGCCATAAGTTAAATCCAAACTCCTCGATATGACATGCATGGTCTTACATGACCTTGTTCCTATATATATCCCTGCTCTATCTCTCAACACAACATACTTGGCACTCAAATCTCCAGCTCTACTGGACTTCTTTCAGCTCCACAAATTACTATAGGCTTTCTTATCCTGACCTTTCAGATACATCTGCTTCTTTCCAGTAAATACTCTAGTTTAAACTCACACCATCTCTATCCTGGATTTTTTCAATGGCCTCCCACTTGATCCTTACCTCTACTTTTTCCCACTCTGATTCATTCTCTAGCTTACAGTCACAGTCATGCCCATTCGAACTGGTTTACTGTTATCTCTCTTAAAGCATTCTCTGCAAAATAGAAATTCGATTATATCACATTCTTCTTTAAATTTTGGGAGGAGCTTACCATTTCATTGAGGATAAAAATTAAAACTCCTTACCATCAAATATGGTCATCCATGACAAAAGAACCTACCTGCCTTTTCAGCCACATATCTTCTCACCTCTTCACCTGCCATCTGTGTTTGAATAATATAGAAGTACCTACGGATCCCTCCAAATGTTGAGGTTTCCCCCAAAAGAAACCTAATTCATAGAAAAACTAGACGGTCACCACTGAGATGTGCTTTCAGAAGCTCCATAAAGACTCCCCGCACAAAATGTTTTATTCTTCATATATCATCCACTCCCATACCCACTATTTAGGTACCCAAATATCCATCAATAGAGGTTCATTTATTTGATTTTGTAATGTATTATGCACCTGATATGGTAAATTCAACTATTATTAATGTGCTTTAGTGCACCTTCATTTATCTGATTGCTATTGTCTATGAAAAACTAGCTTTAAGTAATACAATAAAAAGCAGGGGCTTTATTAATATTAATAAAATAATCCTATGTATCTGTGTAGAGTATAATAGTACATAGTAAACTTTCCACCATCTCATTTAATTCTTGATTCTATGTGGTAGAGATTTCATAAATGGACAAGCTGAGCTTTATGAAAGATTAAGTGAAGAAGGAATAACGGGGGGGGGGGGTAGTAAAGAAAAAAGAGATGAAAGTTTGCCAAAATATTTCTATTTAAACATTTTGTCTAGAAGCAGTGAGGTTCCTCTTTGTTGGCTACTTCACTGGCACTCTCTCCATTACACCAAACATTTGGATAAGTGGAACATCAATATGCTTGGAATTTTGTAAAAGAAACATCTAGTAATTGAATTTTTAAATGCTCTGGATATGCCAGTGTTCTGAAGATATGTCAATAAGGCAAAAATTGCATAGAAAATGCAAAACTTTTTCTTAGAACCCAATGACTGAAGGGCAACATCAGGAGTACAGATTATACCTGTCATATCAAATGTATTATTATGAGTGCACGTTATTATGTGTTCAGCAATGAAAAATGGAGGCAAGTGACAAGTTTGTGACTAGATTCATAATACAGAATGCTTTTATGAATTTTAATTCTCAAATGAAATTATTTGTTGATTCAACAAATGTTAATCAGTGTAGACAAAACGATTGTTGAGCTATATTGAACACAAAGAAAATATGAAATAAATAGATTTTAAAAAGGATAGAGAGAAAGATAAAAGAAAAGGGCTCTCAGAAAATGTATGTTTTATAAAACATTCTGCTTAAAAATATTAGACAAATAGATTATGAATGTAAACAGTTTTTTTAACTCGGGGGAAGATAACAAGGCCAAGTTTTTATTCAGGCATGCCCAGATTAACCTTTATATATGTTTCACCACAAATGGAATTTCAAGAACTCAGAGATTTAAAAAAATAAGTGGTTGTACTATACTATAAAATATATCAATGTTTTGTTAAAACTGTAATTGAAACAAAGTATAGAAACAAGACCCATAGATATCAACAATTAAACATACATAAAAAACAAAATTCCATTAAGAACCTGTTCTAAAAAGATATCTGCTATTGTGAAAGTTGATAGTTATGAAGGATTTACACAAAGAAACACTAAGTTATTTTAATCATATGCACACATACCTAACAGCAACCTTCCCACCTTCAATTTATTCCTTTAATAAATATGTATTAAGTCCTTACTACTAGGAGTCCATTATAATTTTAGGTGATAGACACAAGAGTGAGAAAAATGCAGTGCCTATTTTTAAAGAACTTGCAGTCAAATAAGATAAATTGTATTACATCAATAATTGTCACAAAATGGAAAGAGAAATAATACAGTCTAATATAGAGAGCACTAGGGAGGGGCAGATTTATGGGAGGGCTCACAAAAGAGTGAGGCTACTAATAAGAATTACAAAGAAAATACACTTGGAAATTTTTAAACTCATTGCAGTGCTATGCCCAAAACATGATCATATAAGTCATTACTGCCTTGAAGAGTATGAAATTAAAAGGAGGTGCATAGAGCAAATATTTGGTGGTGGAGTTGAGGGGGAGGGTTAGAGGTTTAGATTACAGGGAATGGAGATGAAATACTGGACTGCCACCTGATTCTCTTCTTTCATTAATAAGATAATTATTTTATTACCTGTAGCCAAGAAATAAAGAGAAAATTGACTATCTAATGACTGTCAGGCATTTTGAGTTCTAAGAGAACCAATGGACATTAAGTGAAAGACAGTGAGGAGAGCTATATTTCTGCTTAAATTTTTTTTTTTTTATAAAAAATCTGTCTTAGCTTTGTCACTAAGTTTACTCAATACTGGTAAAATCGTTAAAAGGCTTTAAAAATGAGGTATATCTACAGATTAAATTTGTGTCTCCCCCCAACCCAGAATAGCTTCTCTATGGGAGTTTGAACCTGACTGTTTAATCATAAGTAAGCAGGGTTGATGATAAAAATTAAAGAAGTTAAGAATCTCACAGCTAAATATAATCATTACTGTGTTATTTTGATCCACCTTAAGTGATGGCAGAAAGAATTGTTGAGTATTAAAAATAATTGGAAAAAAAAGAGGACCTCATAAGACCTTAGCATTGAACAATGAACAATGACATACAATAAGTGATTTTCATCAGGTTTTGGTCTAAGGTGAGAAGTGTGTTCTTCTACCTCAGCCTAATCTCACAACTCCTGGTGTGCCTAGAAACACACATGTATCTAGAGGAATTTTCCTCTATAGGATCTCCTCAATAGTTTCACTTCTACCCAGAATAATATCAGAGAAGGTTTATAAAGCCATCTCTGTGTCTTACAAACTATGTGACCTTAGACTAATTATTTAACTTTCCTAAGCCCTAGTGCTTTTGATTCTACATAGCTAACAGGCTTGAATACCTTATATATTTGTGGACAGCATTAAATGAGATAAGCAGTATTAATGCACTTTGAAAACTCTAATATGCTATGCAGAACAAAGGGTACCAGATTATTATCATGAAGGACGTTGGCTATAGTGTCTGAGAGGTTCAGCTGTGTCCAGCAGAGCCACACAGGATAAGCAAGACAGAACGTGAAATACATATGGAACATATGTAAAGACACACACACACACACATTCATAAACACAGGTTCACCCTAAATTTATTATAATTATAGTAAATTACATTTTATCTGATGGATCATTCTTTCCTAGTAATAACTTGGAGATACATTAGCTGTCTGGGGCTGAATAGAAATTCAGTTTGGTATACTGTGACAATAGCAATAGAACCTGGTAACTATTAGTGCTCATTTAATATATGTTAATAACAATGCACTAAATAATACCTTTAAACTTCTCCTCAGAGCTGTAAGATACCTTCTCCCTCCCTTGTCATTGATTCAACAATCACTACTCTTCTGAATCAGAGCTGAGGATTAAAAGAGCTAAGGCTTCAAGACCTCTCCCCATCTCTATTTTTACAAATGATCATATCATACATGATACTATTACATGACTTTAAGGTGGGTGAGTTTTCAGATATTAATTCTCACAAGAATTTTAAACCAGTTCTGACTGAAGTTTAAAAGCCAAATAACACTTATTTTCACCATGTCCTTCAACGCTATATCATTTTTGAAGCCAGAGAAGTAACTCTTACGTGGAAACATTCCGGGTCACAGTACAAAGGCAAGCAGTTGTTTGACCCCAGAACACTCTTACTTTAGTACCTTTCATATGACATCATTTGGTGATCAGGCACTGCACAGTCATATTTAGAACTGGTCCTGAGTTGAATTTGTTCACCTTACCAGGCACCAGTCATATGGACAATGGATATCAACCTATTCAAATAAAAATTAAGACTGACTACTCAGCATCAAAAACCAAGATCCAGAATTGGAAAGAGAGTCTACTTGACTAAAAACATCTTCTCTTGAAAATTTTACCCAATATTATCTGGCCTATGCTGTATTTAGCCAGGTTATAAGAAAAGCCACTTAAAGATATGAGGATAGTGCCTTCATGCCTAGAGTTGGGGAGGTATTGATGTAATCACTGAGAATTATTTTAGCAGTCAATGAACACAGTATGTGCGCTATTGTAGTATAACAGCAGATAAGGCATCAAAGCCCAAAGAGTAGAAATTATCCTACAGTGTATATACATCTTCAGAGTCCTGCACATAAATGGATCAGAATCAAGACTTTTAAAAACAACTTCCATATGTGGATCCTAACCTATTTGTGTCACCCACTGTGCTATAGCCTTCAGTGTTATCCAGCTAAAGTAGCAATTATTGCTGCTTTACCTGCTATTTCCCAATCACTAGAGTAGTACAAAGGGACAGAGGTGAGGTTCCCATGGGAACCATATGCTGGCATTTCTTGGCTTTCATAAAATAAAACACCATCAGAATTGCATCATCAGCACTTAGCTATTCATCCATACAAGTGTAGGTGGATACCAATGTGATAGGAAAATAATAAAACTGACCCAACAGCAATTGGACATGAACTCTGTGGGTTTTTTTTTCAGTTGAAGAGAGGAGACAAATTGAGTTATCCCTACTCTCTCATTCAGGCTATTTAGTTACCAAGGAATCTATCTCTTTTATAAAGAGACTGGCCAGGTTAAGAGCAGAAAATAATTGGGTCCTCCAAACATTTTATTGTCTAAATCTTGCCTTGAGCAAATGCAAAGTAAAACATGCAAATGAGGGTAATTCTGTATTTATGACCTAGCACTGAAAAAAACAGATGTCAAATTCAAATGTAATTAGGAAGAAAATCGGTAAGTTTGTGGATGATTGGTTAAAAACATAATAGCAAAGAGAAATTGCTTTGTGTAACAATAATATCTAAAAGAGTTAAAAACTTGCATAGTTTATGTTAACCCACATGCCTAGGCATTTGTCTCTATCACAGATCTCCTGCTTCACTGAGCAAAACTGACTGATGGCCCTAGCTGCTGCCCCTATGTATTCATCACCATGTTTGCAAGATGATAACTCTTCCAATGGGCTGGTCCCAGCCAATGACTTAGCATGGCAAAGGGACCCATTACTGTAAGATGTGGGACTCCTCCAGTGGGTAAGTTTAGCTCAATAACTGTTTTGAGAGCCCCGAGCTACATCGGAGTTCCAGTACCAGAGCAGCTACCAAGACTGCCCTAACTGAAAACGAAGGGAAGCTGGACATGGGTGTGTTTTCACTGGATATGCCTTTTACCTGCCATATGGTCTAATGCCTACTTGTTTGACCCATGGACGGGGAGTCTTTCACACAATAACTTGTTATATGACTGACAGGCTTGTGGCTTTTGTCTTACTCCTGTCCAGTTTATGCCTGCCTGACCTTCTCTCTGGCTCTAGGAACGTGACCTTGTGTTCTCCCCAGCATCCTGGGGAAAACTCTACTTGGGGCTGTTCCTAATGGAAGGCACAAATTCAATACACTACCAAAATAGGGAGAAAAGCTCAAAGGTTTTTTTTCTTACAGATCCTGGGCAAGGAAGGTGTAATGAGTTGGCAGGGCAGTCCTTTGTTTGCAGGTCATGTGAGGCAGGAATGAAAATTCAGGCAGAGAGGGTGTGGCAGCTAACCACATTTTCTTTATCCATTCATCCACCGATGAACTCTTAGCTTGATTTCATATCTTGTCTGTTTTGAGTAATGCTGCATTAACACAGGAGTACAGTTATCTTTTTGACATACTGATTTCATTTTCTTTGGGTATGTACCCAGCAGTGGCATTGCTGGGTCATATGGTAGTTCTACTTTTAATTTTTTGAGGAACTTTCATACTGTTCTTCACGATGGTTGCACCATTTTACATTCCCAACAAACGTGTACAAAAGTTTCCTTTTCTCCACTTCCTTGCCAATACTTATTATCTTATGACTCTTTAATAATAGCTGTTCTAATTGAGTGAAGTTATCATGCAGAAGACCAATTCAGGCTCATGTACCCAATGTGTAGCTGATGCCACTGAAACACCAGTGCTTGAAGATTAAAAAAGATTTATTTGATTTGGCCAAAGCAAGAATGCAGGAGGGCAAGATATCTCAATCCTGCCTTAGCAAAAAGAAGAAGCAGGGAGATTTTATGCAGTTATAGAGTAAGGGAGGGGGATTTTCAGGGAATCCAGGGGAAAAGTCTATGTTCCTTCAGTCTCAGATAACAACCAGACTACTGGGTGTCAGCAGCTGAACACAATGTCTTTCAAAGCATTCATTCCTTCTGCAGGTTTCTTCAAGATCCTGATGATATCTCCTCCTACTTGACAAACAGTACAGCAGCAGTTTATAATTATATTGTGGGAACAAGGATTATTGGGCAAAAAGTGAGTGGTTAACATGTGCAAGCAAGCAAGGGCCTCATCAGAATTTTCATCATTGTCACTAAAAATTCTGGGGTGCTGAAATCTCAAGGGGTCCAGTTACAATCTTTCACTGTAGTTTTGATTTGCATTTTCTTGATTATTACTGATGTTGAGCACCTTTTTATACACCTGTTGTAGAGCAGCCTTATTTCTGTACTTTGCATGTACCAAGGTTCTTCTTGCCTCAGGGACAAGTTTTGCATCCTGGCATCTAGGATGTTTGTTGAGAACTCAGATGTCAAGAGTAATATTTGCTCTTGTGGAAGTAACATGTCTTGTCTTTTCTCTGGCTGCTTTTACTTAATCCATTTGTTTTCATTTTTTTCCACAGGTTTTACTAATATATGCCTATGTATAATTTTCTTTGTATTTATACTTCTTTCAATTAGATTCTCAGATCTGTCAGTCTTTTATCAGCTTTAGACAATTTTCAGCCAAATATTGCTTTCTATCTGACTCTTCCTATCTTCTCTTTCTGAGCCTCCAGTTACATACCTGTTGTAGATTTGCACTGGCAAATCCAGAATCGATTTTTGTCTCCCCAGTCTGTGAGCTCACCAAAATTATCTGTTGGCATCTCTGCCTCTTAGCTATTGCCTTCAGCTTCTCACACTTTCTTATCCTTTAAGAAAAATTGGCAAATGCCCTCGCAGGGAAAGCAGTGTATAGAGAGTTGGCCTCATGTCAGTGAGCCTTTATTCTCTCTGGGATCTTGACTTCCTAGTTCCTGGTTGACTGGGAAGTAACCTATGCCTTCAAACAATTTTTGTTTAGGTATTTTATCTTGTTTTTATAGTTTTCTTGGCATATATGTTGGTTGGTAAAATGTTACTCGTAAAATTCATAGCTGGAAACAGAATTACATTATTATTTTAAGTAGAAGTTTGAAATTAATTATTGCTAGCATAATATATGAGCTTATGTACATTTTGAGTAGGTAGCCACCTTCATGCCACCAGATTGAAGGATTCCCAAAGTTTTACTGCCTTAACACATTTTCTCTGTGTAATAATATCACAATTGTACTTGAAATCTCCCCTATTGGAGAATTCCATTAGAAAAAGCCACTATGCCTCCAGTTTCCAACAATGTTATCTGAATGAGTTTTGCATTTTCCACAGTGTACTTCCTTAGAACATCTCCCTCAAGAAGATACACAGAAAAGATATTGGTGGTCTCAGGCTTATTCATATGGTGCCAGGTGCCAGTGGCTAGGTAACTAAGAGTGGAAGAAGAAATCTGCTAAGCCTCTTGAAACTCATGCTCAGAATTATCAAAATATCACTGCTCCTAAAATATCTTGTAAGTCACAAAGCTAGGCCAGATTCAAGCAGCGCAGAAGGAGTCTCCATCTCTTGATGGAAGAAGTTGCAAAGAATCATGGTCATTTTTGTCATTTTCTGGCAACAGGTTAGACACAAGCTAGTTCTGTGCAGTTTTTGAGAAGTATGTTAGTCCAGTCCCTTCAGAAACAGATACCAAGGCAGGTTAATATGTGCAAGGATTTAACGAAGGAAATGCCTGAAAACAAAGGTGAGGGATCCAGAGAAGTCATAAAGAAGACATTGCGTGTGTTACCACATTGCAGACCTGATACCTATGAAGAAGAAAGAAAAGGAAAGAAGACTAAATAGGAAGAGCCTTACATTGAAGCAAAATTCCTAAAAACAGTCTGAAAACTGAGCAAAAAATCATGACTTATTGGAGAAACCTCCCTCAGCCTCTTGGTCCTATACTCTTGTCTTTTTCAGCTTGTAAATATTGATAAATGCCTTAGTTGTCTGTCCATTTATGTTGCTCATAAAGACACCATGTTCCAACCATTTTCATAACTTCCTGTGGGTAAAGCCCTCTTGACTGGCTCTCTGATGGTATTGGTTCTTATCATAATTGTGGCCTCCTGGCTTCTGGCAGTTAAGCCTTACCCCTTGTCTTCTGTTACTGCAGGGCCCTGTCATCCCCATGAATACTAACGAGCCCATGTCTGTGACTCCCTCTCCTACTATCATTCCTGGTCTTTACAGGACACCCACTACTGAACTTCCTAGTGGTGCTGTTGCCCCTCTCAGGAGTGAATTCCTGATGACCCTGTTTAGAGTAAACAGTTGGTTTCTCTGTGCCCTCCTGTGAAGCACTGTCCTTGGTTGAGTTCTCCAGCCTCCCATAATATAGTCATTCTGGCCTGCCCACTTCCCTGAGACTTTGTATTTCTTCCTCTAATGGATGCAGGGCACCTCCTGCTCCCTTCACTTAGCAAGAGCTTCTCCAGGCTTCTAAGAACCACACTAGCAGTGAATTTGCCCTGTCCTCTGGGGTTATTGCTAGAGGGTAAAATCCTATGTTCCCACAAGTTCCACTAAGTCAATAAATTCTTGTTTATCCAGTCTTATATTCTGATAACCTTGATCAAACACCTTCAAAGCCTGATCCCAGGTAGACTTTTCTGATTCCTGTAGGTACATGCTAGCTAATTCTTGCAACTCCTTCATTACATAATTTCTTTTATTCCTTATTAGGCCCAACATATTCTGACAGGTTATCCTAGAATTTAACCCTGGTTATATATCTTTAGCCAGGAGAGCAGATAGGAGCAGCTCTTGGGGGATGGGGGGTGAAAAGATAAATGCTATAATCTTGCAAGAGAGAGGCCTTTGCTGCATCTCCCAGCACAGTGGTAGTGCCAGCTCTTACAGAAAAAGATGGGATAGCTCTGCAAGATCTAAGGGCTTGGGAGTCTGCAAAGTAAATGTTCTCAAGGGAATCCATCCAGATGCCCCCCACTACATTTCAAGATCCTAGGTTTTCTCATTTAGGACCCTAACTTTACCATAATAAGTTTGCCTTGGCTGAACCTTTACATGTCTCTGGAACTCTGTGATTCTTACTAAAAGATCCTGTGTCTGTTCTCAGCTGTTTGATCTTCCACTGCAGAAGATAAGGACCTCTATTAATCTACCAAAGAGTTTATGTGGTTGTAGCCCTTATCCTTTAACTGTTTATTAACAGTCTTCAATTTTTCATTAGCTCTTTTTAGGTCATCCTTACAACTTAGCAATAAACAGTCTACTCCTTTGTTCTTATAAGAATACTCTTCCCATATCTGTTAAATGTCTGAGCTATTGTTTCTGCAAAGGCTTTCCCGTTTTGGTTTCTGGGACACATTTCCTCAGGTCACTACCAGTGAAATTATCATTTAGGTTGCCACTTTGTATCAGGATAGTATACTCTGTCCACTAGGTGGTGAGTAAGCCAGTCTTCAAACCCCATATTACTGCCTACTTTATACTGGCTACCATTAGCACGATTCATATTAGGATCCTCTGAGAAGAAACCAAGATGAGGTTAGATTTGCAATAGATTTATCGAGGGAAATGCTTTTGAAGGATCAAGGGGAAAAAGTTGGATAAGTCTGAGAGAGCTATCAGATTTTGGTGTAGATCAGACACCTGTGAAGAAGAGAGGACAGTAAAGAGGACTGGGTAGAAAGATCGCAGTACAGTTCAAGCAAGAGAGTTTTGTCCAGGCCGACAGGAATTCTTGTAGTAAATTCTTTCAATTTTATGTTGCCTCAACATCCATTTTGAAATACTAATTTAACTTTCTCATACCAGAAGCATGACTCAGTCATCCTTGACATAGTTTCCAGTTCCACACCTCACCCAAATGGCTTAAGCCAGTGGCCAGAGATAAGAACTTAGAGACATCCCTCCTATGAGCAGACCGGGCTCCCTACTTTCCCACCACTTCCTTTAAAAGTAGCATTCAGACATTTGTCTGTAAACTTAAAGTGACCCACATGTTATTCTGTTATTCTAGGTACCTCATTTTATTGCACTTCACTTTATTGTGCTTCTTATAAATTGAAGTGTTGTGGTAATTACGGGTTAAGCAAGTATATCATCACCATTTTTCCAATAGCATATATTAATTTCATGTCTCTGCATCACATTTTGGCAATTCTCATAAAATTTCTAACTTGTTCATTATTATACCTGCTATGATGATCTGTGATTGGAGATCTCTGATGTTACTATTGTAATTGTTTTGGGGTACCATGAATCATTCCTTTATAAGATAGCAAACTTAATAGATAAATGTTGTGTGTGTTCCTACTGCTCCACTGACCAGCTTTTCCTTATCTCTCTCCCTCTTCTCGGGCCTCCCTATTCCCTGAGCCACAATTATCTTGAAATTGGGCCAATTAACTACTTTACAATGGCCTGTAATTGTTCAAGTGAAAGAAAGAGTTGTATGTCCCTCACTTTAAATCAAAAGCTAGAAATGATTATGCTTGGTGACGAAGGCATGCTGAAAGCCAAGATAGGCTGAAAATTAGGCATCTTGTGCCAAAAAGCCAGATTGTGAATGCAAAGTAAAAGTTTTTTAAAGGAAATTAAAGTGCTACTCCAGTGAACACATGAATGATAACAAATAGTCTTAGTGCTGATATGGAGAACGTTTTAGTGGTCTAGATAGAAGATCAAAGCAGAAACAACATTCTCCTAAGCCAAAGTCTAGTTCAGAGCAAGGCTCTTTTTTTTTTTTTTCAATTTTCTGAAGGCTGAGAGAGGTAAGGAAGCTGCAGAAGAAGAGCTGGAAGCTAACAGAGGTTGATTCAGGAGACTGAAGGAAATAAACCATCTCCATAACGTAAAAGTTAAAGGTGAAGCAGCAAGTGATGATGTAGAAGCTGCAGCAAGTTATGCAGAAGATCTAGCTAAGATAACTGAGGGAGGTGTCTACACAAAACAGTAGATTTTCAATGTAGATGAAACAGCCTTCTTATGGAAGATGATGCCATCTAGGACTTTCCCAGATAGAGAGGAGGAGTCAATGCCTGACATCAAAGTTTTAAAGGACACACTGGCTCTTGTTAGCGGCTAATGCAGCTGGTAATTTTTAGTTGAAGCCAATAATCACTGACTATTTCTGAAAATCCCAGGGCCCTTAGGAGTTATGCTAAATCTATTCTGCCTGTCCTCCATAAATGGAAAAACAAAGCCTAGATGACAGCAAGTCTGTTTACAGCATGGTTTACCGAATATGTTTAAGCCCACTATTGAGACCTACTACTCAGAAAGAAACAGATTTCTTTCAAAATATTGCTGCACATTAACAATGCACCTGGACACCCAAGAGCTGTGATGAAGATGCACAAGGATATTAATGTTGTTTTCATGCCTACTAGCCCAACATCTATTCTGCCGTCCATGAATCAAGGAGTAATTTCAACTTTCAAGTCTTATTACTCAAGAAATACATTTCATAAAGCTATTTTGCTGCCTTATAAGGTAATTCCTCTGATGAATCTGGGCAAAGTAAATTGAAAGCCCTCTGGAAAAGATTCACCATTCGAGATGTTATTAAGAACATCTAGCTGGGTGCAGTGGCTCATGCCTGTAATCATAGCACTTTGGGAGGCCAAGGCAGGTGAATCACCTGATGTCAGGTTCAAGACCAGCCTAGCCAACATGACAAAACTCCATCTCTACTAAAAATACAAAAATTAGCCAAGCTTGGTGGTGGGCACCTGTAATCCCAGCTACTCAGGAGGCTGAGGCAGGAGAATCACTTGAACCCGGGAGGCAGAGGTTTCAGTGAGCTGAGGCCTGGGCAACGAGAGTGAAACTCCATCTTAAAAAAAAAAATTGTGCTTCTTGGGAGGAGGTCGAAATATCAACAATAGCAGAAGTTTGGAAGAATTTGATTCTGACTCTCATGGATGACTTTAAGACTTTCAAAACTTCAGTGGAGGAAGCAATGCAGATGTGGTGGAAATAGCAAGAGAACTACAATTAGAAGTGGAGCCTGAAGATGGAACTGAATCGCTACAATCTCATGATGAAACTTAAATGGATGAGGAGTTGCTTCTTACAGATGAGGAAAGAAAGCAATTTATTGAGATGGAATCTACTCCTGTAAAGATGCTGTGAACATTGCTTTAAATAACAAGAAAGGATTTATAATATGACATAAATTTACTTGATAAAGCAGCAGCAGGATTTGAGAGAATTGACTCCAATTTGAAAAGAAGCTTTACTGTGGATAAAACGCTATCAAACAGCACTGCACGCTACAGAGAAATCTTTTTTGAAAGGAAGAGTCAGTTGATATGTCAAACTTCACTGTTGCCTTATTTTAAGAAATTTCCATAGCCACCCCAACCTTCAGCAACCACCACCCTGATTGTCAGCAGCCATTAACATTGAAGCAAGATCCCCCAATACCAGCAAAAAAATAATGTCTCACTGAAGGCTCAGAGGATTGTGACCATTTTTTCGCAATAAAGTATTTTTTGAAGTGTGTACTTCATTTAGACATAATGCTATAGGACATGTAATAGAGTACAGAACAGTATAAACATAACTTTTATATATACTGGGAAGCCAAAAATTCATGTGACTTGCTTTATTGTGATATTCACTTTATTGTGATGTTCTGGAATGGAATTCACAATATCTCTAAGGTATGACTGGTATAAATACAATGGAATACTATTCAGCCATAAAAAGTAGAAAATCCTGTCATTTGTGACAACATGGATGAACCTAGAGAACATATCTCAAGTGAAATAAGCCAGACGCAGAAAGACAAACACTGCATGAGATCTCACCTGTGTGTGAAATCTAAAATTGTCAAATTCACAGAAGCAGACAGTAGAAGGGTGGTCTTTAGGTGCTGGGCTGGGTCTCTAGTGGGGGAAATGGGGAGATAATGGTCAAAGGATACAAAGTTTCAGTTATGCAAGATGAATAACTTCTGGAGACCTACTGTAAAACATGTTGACTATAGTTGACTGTAGTTAACAATATTATATTGTATACTTGAAATTCCTAAGAGGGTTTCACCTCAAGTGTTCTTACCACAAAAAAAGAAAAAGAAAAAAAAAAAAAAACTATGTGAGATGATACATACATTAAGTAACTTGATTATGGTTATCATTTCATGAAGTATGTATAAGTGTGTATCAAAACATCACATTGTACACCACAAATATATACAATTTTTATTTGTCAAGTATATGTCAAGGCTGGGAAATAAACAAAAAAGGAAAACCACATAAAATACATATTCTTCAGCCTACGCTTGTCTTCAAAATCACCTTATTATATAGTATTAAAACATCCAGTACATGCTTAGATGCCAATATTTAATTACTTTGCTCTTCATTAACTACTGAACAAACATATTTCTAAAGAAAAAAAGAAATAACACTACTGTGACTGAAGAATAAGAGAGAGTGATGGGGAAAGAGAGAAGTCGTGAAGCTGTAAATGTAGGCAAGAACTAGATCATGCAAATATTGGTTTGTACTCCATTTTATTTTTATTTTATTATAAGTCAGCTGTGCAGAGAATGGATGGAGGGTGTAGCAGTGAATGGCCAAATAAAAACAGGTAGGACTGTGGAGCAGAATGCCTTGCCAGAAATACAATTTCCTATCTTCCTCACTTTAAAGCACCTTAGGCTATAGTGAGAGTTTAGTCTCTATCTAAATGAAATAAGAAACCAAGAGTTTAAACAAGATGAATTATTCTTGTTATGGCCCAACAGTTCCTCTCATGTGTAATTTTCAAACCCATCCTCATTACAGTCCTCCTCCTCTGAATACTTCTTGGTTGACCTATATTCCACATAAAATGTGATACCCAGAACAGACTATTACACTAAATATATAAGCGGACCAATTGCAGAGTAGAGTGGCACCATGGATTTCTTTAAACTACACACTATATTTTCATCAACACAAACTAAGTTTTGATTTGTTTTGTTCAGCAGCCTCTAAAAATTATTTTTTCTTGCATTTACAATGTCTTGATTTGAATTTTAAAATACCAAACAGAATAGAAGAAGCCAAAGTACATCAAACTCAAATATCACATAGATTTTGCAATAGTTCCCTAAATGCTATCCCCCTGTTTTTCTCCATTCTGATCCTCTACTCAGCCCCTGCTGTTTCCCTAAGGTTGAGATTTTGAATTTAGACTTTGGTTACAGAAACTCCAACAGGCTGACCTTGATTCATATGCAGATTCTGTTCCAAGGTTAGAGCTCTGTAAGCAGGATGGTTGCAAAAGCCTCCCTGGAATAAGATTTTTAGGCATGTTTAATTTAAAACACTAAATATTTCATCTATAAAATGTGGAAGAGCTCATATCTGAGCTTTTAGCTTCTTTTTCTTTTCCAGATAGTTAAGAGTTGTGAATTTTAAGACCTCCAAGAAGTTGGCAGAGGACGTGACATGGGAAATTTCTGCAGTGTTGATTCCTCCTGTGGGGCTAGGGACTAGTAAGGAAATTCATATTCCAAAGATGTCAGTAGGAAGAGTTCTACTGTCCATCCCACTGCCTCACATACTGGACAAAATGAAACACTGAGTGTATCAGTCAAAGTTTTTAAAAAACTCAACCCAATGCACGTTAGCTATGTACTATGAGGCAAGCACTGTGCTTGGTTCTGGAAATGTAATGGTATAGCCGTGAATGTAATGGTAAAGCAGTGAATAGGACACTGTCCTAGCCCTTAGAGGTCTCTTAAATGATCAGTACTCATATCTTATTTTTTTATTCCATTGAAAACAAATCTTTCTCCCTTTTCCCACCCCCGCACACACGTGTGAGCACAAACACAGGTTCCCTTTGTTTTTCTCAACAGCCACAGCCTCACAAAGACCTGCTGAAAATACCTTATCACCTTAGTGTGAACAGGAAGTCTCATTTGTGCGTGCTCCCAAAATACTCCAGTTCCAACAGCACCTTAACACACTAGTGTGAACACTCAACTACATTTGTGCTCTAATAATCACCTTTTAGGGATGACAGTTGTACTGCTGATAAGTAGTATACCATGATGGATTAGTAGATGCAGCTACCCATCACTGCTTTTTGCAGTGTTTTAATCGATTGTTAGGGGCTTTGCTTTCATGTTTCTTTTCTTTACTTTTTCTTTGTGAACACAAATTTTAAGACCAGAAACACAAAAATGCTTCAAGAGTTTAAAATTAATAATAAGGAGTGAGAAACATGATTGAGTTGACGTGCACAACCTATAGTCACACAGTTCTATAAAACTCATTTATTTTATACAGCACTATTCCTGGAATTTTTAACTGTGTTTATCACAGGACATTCAAGTTTATGTTAACCAGGTGCTCACTGGTGACCACAAATTCTAACCATGTAATTGAGCTCTTCAATATGCTTCTGGAGATGTATGCTTTTCAAGATATTTGAAGTTGGTCTGTGGATTTCTGTGCCTCATTTCTTCATGTTTGTGTGCCCAGGACATGGGCATCTATCCTACTGAGGAGCCATAATACCCCATCTACGATATGCCCATTTGTGCAAATTTTGATCAACTCTGTATGCTGAATGCCTTACTCTTTTCCAGTTCTCCAGGAAGGAAAAATGCCTGCTTTTATCTTCCATGTGATAGAATTAATACTAAGTATTCTCTCTGGGGCCAGTTTGAAGGTATAATAAAGATAATGGCTACCAATTAATGAGTACTCATTAAGGATTAGGCACCATTCTAGGTTTTTTATATGGGCATCCCAATGTTAACCACAACAGCTCTATAAAGTAACTAGTCTCAAAGATATATTTATTTTCCCATATTTTACAGCCATCAATTGCAAAAATTAGATTCGAGCCCACAACTACTACCCACTACCTATATGAAAACTAGTCTATTTTCAGAGATTCACTAAAATAAAGAAATTATTAACCCAATGACAACTTGAATATCAACATCTGTTAAACTGGTCTACTAATGATGAAAACTTGGAGTTATCAGTAATAATGAACAAAGTCATTAAACACTTTCAATGGTACCCGAGTAAACTAAGATTTGAGAACTTTTCCTAAGTTAATTAGAAAAGCCAAAAACAGTAGATGATTTTCCTTTAAGTAAGGGAAATCATCTTGTTTGGCCCATTTATCCGAAGTTAGAACCAACTGTGCTGATAGCTTTAAATGGTCCTTGATATTTCATCACATTAGAATGTGGCCTACTGCTTCATTTGCAGATTAGACATATCTATCTTCAAGTAGGCTAGTTTTTGAATACAGACAAAAAAATTTACATATATATATTAACATGTACCTAAAGCCAGATATATAAGAATAATTATCTGGACTGAACCAAAGAATATTAAGTTGAACACTGTACACGAAAGATTGTTGAGCCTTATGATACAATTTAAAATTCACAGAAAGAAAACTCCACAATTTTTGTTACCCCAATGTTACCCTTAGAAAGCTCATTAACACCATAAAACAAACAGGTCATACAATAGCTCTGAGGATGTGTTGATTTTTAGAGGAAATTATCTTCTAAATGACGTTCATTCACATAAAACTACCAACTTGATTTGAAACACTTATTATTCTTCAGTACTTGACTGTGGCTTGAGGGAATACAGGTTACAGTTTATAAGGAACAGAGAGGTTGCCACCTTGATAATTATGTAGACGTACACTAAAAGTCATTGCTTCTTTATGAAAAAAAAAAGGAAATATCTTATATCTCCTTTTAGAATGAGCTAATAGTAATCTCCTTTTTCATCACTAGATATCCTGAGTAAAAAACTGTCTTATTAAAAGAAAAACATTTTTCAGGGAGTGAGAAAGAAAGAGGGATAATTTTCAAAGTTCTAAGCAGCTCTCACTTTTAGAAAACATATCACTCATATATGTGCCTCTCAAAGCTTACAGGGTAGACATAAGTTGTAAGGCAGTAGAAATTAGGTAAATTGGTCAAGCTCTCTGATTTTGAAAGAGAAATCATGAGAAAATTGTTGTCAATAGACAAAAAGTAAGAACATAAGTACTTAACCTCTAATAAAACTTGAGTAATTCTGTCACTGAGCTGGACATTATCACATAGCCTTACTTATTTTAAAGTAACCAGAATTTTAAAATGGCATCAATGCTCTTGGACATTAAGTCTTTGACTTTCTGAAAGAGAGAGGAGTAAGAATTTACTATTTTCCAGTATGCTAATTTTCTTTTCCCCACTTCCTGTGAACAAGAGAGGAAAAGTAAAATGATTTCCTTTCAAAGTAAAAGATCTAACATTACCTAATATTTATTGAATTGTATGTAATGCTATGCCAAACACTACCAGATTTAATCTTCACAATAATGCTGTAAAGCAGATACTGTTACTCTCCGTGTTTTATGGATAAGAACATACAGACAAGAAAGACAAGGAAGAAAAATAAGATTAAGTGACTTTCCCAACATTATGTAGCTGATAAATATAAGAACTAGCATTTGAACTCATATTCAGACAATACCACATCTCAAAATAAGGAAAAGAAAGGACTAAACATGTATAAAATAAAGAAAGCAGCTGAATTTAACATTCTTAGGTCAATTTAAGTGCCTGGAATATAACAATTTCTCAAAAAATATTTGCCAAAAAATACCTGATTGCATAAGTAAATTAATAAATGCCATAGTGATTTTCATAAACTGATATGTGGGGTCTTACAGGGACAGATTTCAAACTTTTGCTCACAGTTTTGAGCAGAATAATTGAAATAGAAACACCAATGGGATTTACAGGAGTCTGTGGATAGGCTATGCAAGTTCTTAAGACCCTTAGTCAAGATGTCAAAGATAAATACTGAAAACTGACTATTAAACTCATTCATTTGAGATGCAGACCTGGAACTGCTAGATGAGCCTGCGGCCTTCTTTACCAGATTTTATTTCTGTGCTGAACAGCTGATTCCAGCTTTAGTTTAGAGATGAGCTGCCCTTCCTAACTCTAACTATTGATTATCATATTAAGAACAAACCCTTATGTTCAGTTGAAGATAGCATCATTATTTCATAAAGCTTCTTTTTTTTTTCTTTTTGAAGTGAGAAAAACACAGCATAAACTGAACATTTACTGCAGGGAGAGTTTCTCCTCATTATGCAAGTATAAAATGTGACTAGGATGACGGGGTCAGCTATTCTCTAGCAACACAAAGCAATATCTTTAAGTAGATAAAAACAGGCAGAAGGTATTCTGCAGTCTTTGGTAGGCATGTAGTCACATTCCTGGTTGAAGACACTGTTTGAATATATGTAGCACTGCCCCAACTCCCATTTCCTTTTGATCAATCAATAGGTGACAAAGATAACTCAGCAAGTTAAAATCAGTCTCTTTTCAATCCCATACGATATGGATCCCAAATTGACTGCCATGAATACAACCTACAGAAAAAAGAAAACTGTCCCTTTCAAATCAACTGGCCCTGAATGCCTGCTTCCTTTCTGGAGGTGCTGAGTGCCCCCACCCCAGAAAAAAAAAAGGTTGCCCCACTGCTTTCCCCAACCAGGTGAAGTAAAAAGGAGATAAATTTATTTGGGCATAAATTGCTGGAAAAAAAGAATCATCTGAAAGCCTCTGTGCAATTAACAGAAAAGCTACAGCTTTTAAGGCCAAAGCTGAACCCATTAAACATGCTGAAGGTGTAGGAGGCTGTCATTAAACACATTGGTAGACACACATACTGGGACATTTAAGTCTGACCTCCCTGAGCAAAACCACTTTGTGTTTAGCTAATTTTGTCCAATTTTATGATCTCTTCTAAAACAGAAATTATGCAAATAGAGTTTTATTTGGAGTAGTTTTCTGTTAATGCACAAAACATCACACTATGGCTGTTATTGTCTAAAGCAATTCACAGGGGCCACCTTCTCAACAACTCAACACCTCCCAATGCCTAGGAATGGCACCCAAGCTTCTAAGTAGAAAAAAAAAATTCCCAAATGAATCCATTAAAGTGCGAAGTTCAAACACATCTAGCAAGTAACTGCCATTGTCCCACCAGCACAAAAAGCCTCTCAAAGATTTATCCCTTTTCATGTTAACAGTTTTTCTATTTCTAGTGGACACTGTCACCGCAGCTCCCCCTACCCTAGCCTGCACATTTAGCTTATTATTATCCTAAGTGCCTAAATTCCTCTTCCAGTACAGATCTTTTCCTACTGTGGAGAAATCAGCTGGTAGGAAAAAGTCAATGTTTTCTCCTTCTTAAGGTTGGCATATGAATGGATGTTCTAATTGTGAATTAGAGAGTGCTCATAACATTAACATGGATTACTATGCCCTAAGGATCCAACCAACCAAATACGATACATAAACATGAACATGGGTATTAACGCATGTCACAAATCAGCACAGTCTCTTTGTACATTGAAAGTCCAAACATCCCCTTGGCATAGCCAATTCTACACTCACCCTTGCACTACAAATACTCTCGCTTCTCCATTTGAATACCATATGATTGCTGCTAAGTTAATATTCATCAAAACAATTATATTTCCTCCAAAATCATCTCCCCTCATCTTTTTATTTTCCCTATTCACTCAGTCCTATCCCTCATTTTCTTCCCTCTATAACCATTCTCCAAGATGCAGCAATTCTTTCATTTTGAGATCTTTTCGCCTATGGCTTCCTTTCCAATCTAACCACACTACCCTGGAACAGATCACTTTCACCTTCTGCCTAAAGTAACAATTATTCTGTCTCCATTTTTCCTCCTCTCCAAACCACATTCTAAATGATGAAGACATTCATTATCATGAAATGGCACTGTACATATGTTATTTCCTCCTTCATAAACTTTAATGGCTCCCCATGGACTAAAGAATAAGGCCTACCACAAGTATATCTCTCACAATCCTCCTATACCTACCTCTATTCCAACTAAAACAAGTAAAAATGGAACTGTCATTTAATCAGTGCCTACATGTACCAAACACTGTGTGAGGCAATTTACACATATTTAACGTAATCCTCACACCAACACTATAAAGGAAATCCTATTATCAGTGTTCTGATGAAGTAGATATTGAGGATCAGATAAAAGAAATGATTTGTCCAAGGTCATACTATACTTGTTTGACTAATACAGGATTTTTAACACATATCTGCCCTATTCTTATATCAGTACTCTCTTCACAGCACCTTTCACTTAGTGTTTTCATATTTTTCAAAACAAGTCATGAACCTTTCACCTCTGCCTTTTTATTCATACTGATTTGCTTGTCAGAAATGCCCTCTTCACCTCCTCTCAACACTTACTCCAAAAACTGACTCACCCCATGTGTATTGGAGCGTTCTTTTGAAGCCGAGCACGCACATGATCACACGTGTTCAACTCAGTTTTTTTCCCAGTATATTCTACCTAAGATTATTACTGATTCTTTTATGAAACCATTATTTTTTCTGAATGAATTATAAGCTTTTTTCTTCTTTTTTTGAGACAGGGCCTCAGTCCATCACCCAGGCTGGAGTGCAGTGGCACCATCAAGGCTCACTGCAACCTCTGCCTCCCAGGCTCAAGTGGTCCTCCCACCTCAGCTCCCCCAGTGGCTGGGACTACAGGTGCATGCCACCATGCCACAGTAATTTTTGTAGTTTTTTGTAGAGATGGTTTTTCACCACGTTCCCCAGGCTGGCCTCAAACATTCGGGCTGAAGTGATTCACCTGCCTTATCCTCCCAACGTGCTGGAATTACAGGTATGAGCCAGTGCACCCGGCCATAAACTTCTTATAAGCATGAATTTGTCCCACTTATTTATGCCCTATACATACTAAGCATCTAGTAAATGTTTGTAGTTGTCAGTGTTGATGGAGGTAATGATTATGCTTAATTTTGTAAGTTCCTTCATCTGGCTTTCCTGATTCAATTTAATCCTAAATTGAATCTTGGTGACTTTCCAATAACATCAAAATCCAAAGTCAATCCTTATAATGAAAAAGAAGAACCTCATAAAAAGTTAGCAAGGAATATTGCATTCCCAAGAGTTCCAAGCACCGTAGCAGGCACATAGAAGATGTACATAAAATACCTGCCAAATTATTGATTTGTGTCAGAAATGTCAGGCGCGTGCACACACACGCATACTCACACACACACAACAGAGCTCAGGACACTGGCATTTTAAAATCTAGAGCATGTCTGAAAGCTGAGACCATGTTGTCTCTGTACAACTGAAACAAATAAAAACAAAATAACTAAAATTATCAAGCTGGAAAGTCACAAAGCTTAAAAACTGACAGGTAGTCTAACCATACATCACAATCATTATGGCACTTAAAAGAGTTTAAAGCAGAAATGATGATAAGATTAATTAGAATTTGACATATTCTTTCAAGAAGAGGGGAAAGCTTGCTAGCATGCTCACGTGGTTTTATTATAGATAAACTCAATTGTTTTATTTCTACATATTTTATATTTTGTATCTTCAACCATAAATGCATGTGAAAAGATATATAAAAACAAACATATTCAATATTTAAATTAAATATAATCATTTCACCATGAGTATCTACATCTAATTAAATGGGCCTTTCAATGGTTTGCTGTAATAGCAAAAGCACTTAACTAGGAATCAGGAATCTGGATTCCAGGGCCAATTCTAGCTGTGTGATTTGAGGCAAATAATTTCATCATTGCAGAAATTAATTTATGAACATTCCATAAAATAATATCTGAAATACTAGCTGTGACATTCTGTAAGTCTTATTTCATTATACCAATACTCTCTGATGGCATTTAAAAAGGGACCAAAAGAAAGAAAAATATGAGAATTAAAATAGTTGAAATGCCACTTGCATAAATGCATACATACATAATACATGTAAAGCAATAGCTACAGAGAAATAGATACAAACTTTTTTAGGTGTACAAATTTTCTCCATGTGTGGAGTATGCCATTTTACCAGATTATGTCCTTGTCTAAGTTACCTCTGCTCAAGACTCATTTCGTCTACCACACAAGTCCAGACTAACTCCTCCTGGCATCAGTTACTCTTATCACTCCAGCACCCTGTCAGCGTTTTAGCTTAAGAAGTTGGTAATAGAAAGGTCATAGAATGGATTGCTACATTAGTGTTTGTCTTATGTTCCATATACCCCAAGTATAGGAATAGTTGTCCTTCTCTTGGGAATGAAATATAGCATAACTGAGAGAGCATAGCCTTTCAATAACATAAGTATCAAACAATAGATAAAAATACTGCAGAAAAATAAAAGCAAATATTTATTTGACCTAAGATAGAAAAGCACTCTGTATAAAAGCAGTGAAAAAAATGCAGAAAAAGATGGGTTGATTTGACACAAGAAATTTAGAAGGTAAATAAAGTGGGACAGATAATTTGCAGAAGCAAAACACAAATGACTACTCATCATATAAGAAAAAACATCAAGCATCTCTACTAATTAAAGAAATACAACTAAAATGAGGTATGAGTATTGTCTATATTATTTACAACTATTTTATGATCATTAACGCTAGCAAGGAGACAAGAAAACAGACATTAATAGACTGACATGAGTGTAAATTGGTAAAGCTTTTTTGATAATTGAGCATATGTTATTAAAAACCTTAAAACTGCTTAGATGCTTTGCCTGAGTAATCTAATTCTCAGAAACGTATCCTATAAAATAATCATAGTCTTAATAAAACAAAGATTTATATCCCAAAGATGTCCATTAAAGCATTATTTATAATAGTGAAAAATTAGATGTCTAAAATATCCAGCTTAACAAACAATGGTGCAGCTATTGGAAGAAGCATTAGTCACTAACATAGTATTGTTATAAAAAACAGTTAATAAAATGGTAATGTGTTCTCGATATGATGTTAAGGAACAATAATCAAGATACAATTATATATGGCAGTGCGATACCCATTATGCTTTTTTGTGTGTGTGTACATTTTAATGCACATTAACATATTAATAGTAGTTGTTTCTATATAATAGTAATTTGGGGTGACATTTCTACAATTTGTCTTTTACATTTTGCAGTTCTCTACTGTAAGCTTGTATTGCTTTTACAAAAAGAAAAAACTCAAGAGGCTTTGGATTCATACACACTTGAGTTCGAATCATAGTTCTGCCATTTCTTAGCTGTGTGACACTGGTAAATTAGTTAAAACCTTCAAATTTTACTTTTTTAACTTATACATAGAATTAGTACCATCTGACCCCCATAACTGGCTCTTGGTTAAATGAAATAGTAATATGTATTGCACAGAGTTTTTACTTTTTGTCTTTTCTTTTCTCTATATTCTCCCCATAACATCTAGGGCATTTAATCAATGATCCTACATAATAAACAGAATTTTACAAGTGGAAATAAAAAAGCTATACAAAAGATAGAAACTCATTCATTCACTATAGAGGAAAAGACTAAATCTGAAGTCACAAATTTAAGGCATTTAGACAGCAAGAGTTTCATGGGCACCCATTCCCCTTCATATACACACACTTTGATATGATTTTTAAGTTGTTTGTCAATATTCAGAACTCCAAAGAGTACACAAAATAATCTGGATTCCCTGAAAATCTAGCAAAAATGAGTGCAAGTTCTCATTTAGCAATCACTAGAGCTGAGAAATAGTGACTCTGTTTAGATAGACATATGCTTTGGGGGCTCACCACAATCTTCACCAGTCTCTCTTATTTCCCTAATACCAGGTCCACAGTACTCATGTGTATTACCTTTCTGGTTTCTGTTTGTGTTTGATACTCTCCAGTTCAACTCATCTACCACAAAACAACCAAGGGAGAAAGATCTTTCTTCCTCACTCAGAAATTGAAGTAAAATTTTAGGTTTAGTACTACTACTTGTTCACATTTATGTTTTATTTTCTTACTAATACAATAGAAATATATTAAAGTGTTTAAATGAAAATGACTTACAAGCCAGTATAAACACCACAATGTTAACGGAATTATCTTTCCTATCTGGAACCTTTAATGGAATTTTAACACTTAAAATAATCTCTAATATTTGTTAAAATAAAGCTCTTCAAATATATAGTTTGATAGAAGAAATAAGACCTAGTGTTTGATAGATCAGCAGGATGAATATAGATTACAATAACCTACTGTATACATCAAATTAACTCGAAGAGAATAATTCAAATGTTTCTAGAATAAAGAAAAGATAAATATTTAAGGTAATGTTTATCCCAATTATACTGATTTGACCTTTACAAATTATATGAATGCACTCAATTATCATATGTGCCTCCAAAATATGTGCATCTATTATGTATGAACAAAAAAAAATCAAAATTTTTTAAAACAGAAAACAAAAATAAAATAAAGCTCTTGTAGCATTACTGACAAGAAAGTTGAATTATTTTTCTTTTCTATGGGGCCCTACATTAATTTACACCAGAATTCAGTACCATCCAGTATCCTTCATATGGCATGGGGGGGAATTAAACCAATGTCAGCCACTGTAATGTCAGCCACATTATACATCCATGTATATATCCACAATATATATATCCATCCATCCATATATATCCATCCATATAGCCATCCATACATACATACATACACAGATGACAACCAACAGAAGGTCAATGGCTGACACAGTTATGGTTTACCCAGCCCTATTTAGTAATTATAATGTTGATGTGGATTTTATTTGTTGACATAGAAATATATCTATTCCACAACATAGTACTGAGTGGGAAAAGAAGTTTACAGCAACATACATAAGATGATGTCATTTCACTTTAGTTCCAGCAGTCATTTTTCAGTCTGTCTTAGTTTTCCAAATTTTTGTGAGCTTCCATTAGTTTGTTTTTCTATTAGCATTTTAGTAGGAACCAGGAGAGGTATCTTAAGTGATGCTTAGCCAGGTGCCATTTTAAACTCAAAGTCTCCATAGCAATCATTAGAATCTTTCTTTTTCTATGAGCCAGAGGACAGAATAATTGTGGGTATGTTAATAGAAAAGGAATATTATTACTTGTTTAAATTAAGCTGGGCGGGGAGGGCAAGGATGTGTCAGCTGCAATTACACTGCCCTTTACCAAAAACCAGGAGGCATTTCCTGTTATAAGCTGCTTGTTTCACTCAAACAGCAGTTCTGTGCCTTAGGGTGGTAACCTGCTTTAGGAGAGAGAAAGGGCAAAGACAGTGCCGCCCCTATCTCCCTGGTCAGTCTTACCTAGGAGATAGGCCTCTTAAAAGTTTATCCCAAAATCAGGTTGATCTTTATAGATCACTTAGCTAAACACCTAGGCACACATAATCTGACTCCAAGATATAGGATTGATATGGTTTGGCTGTGTCCCCACCCAAATTTCATCTTGAATTGTAACTCCCACAATTCCCACATGTCATGAAAGGGACCCACTGGGAGGTAACCGAAACATGGGGGCAGGTGTTTCTCATGCTGTTCTCTCAATAGTGAAAAAGTCTCATGAGATCTGATGGTTTTAAAAACAGGAGTTTCCCTGCACAAGCTCTCTCTCTTTGCCTGCTGCCATCCATGTAAGACGTGATTTGCTCAACCTTGCCTTCTACCATGATTGTGAGGTCTCTGCAGTCATGTGGAACTGTAAGCCTATTAAACCTCTTTTGTTTGTAAATTGCCCAACCTTGGGTATATCTGTATCAGCAGTGTGAAAACAGACTAATACAGTAAATTGGTACCAGTAGAATGGGGTGTTGCTGAAAAGATACCCAAGAATGTGGAAGCAACTTTGGAACTGGGTAACAGGCAGAGGTTGGAACAGTTTGGAGGGCTGAGGAGAAGACAGGAAAATGTGGGAAAGTTTGGAACTCCCTAGAGACTTGTTGAGTGGCTTTGACTAAAATCCTGATAATAACATGGACAATGAAATCCAGGCTGAGGTGGTCTCAGATCGAGATGAGGAACTTGTTGGGAAATGGAGCAAAGGTGACTCTTGATATGTTTTAGCAAAGAGAATGCTGGCATTTTGTCCCTGCCCTACAGATTTGTGGAACTTTGAACTTGAGAGAGACAATTTAAATGTATGTGGCAGAAGAAATTTCTAAGCAGCAAAGCATTCAAGACGTGACTTGGATGCTGTTAAAGGAATTCAGTTTTATAAGGGAAGCAGAGCATAAAAGTTTGGGAAATTTGCAGCCTGACAATGCATTAAAAAGGAAAATTCCATTTTCTGAGGAGAAACTCAAGCCCTTTGTCAGAGGCCTCCACGGTAGCCTCTCTCATGACAGGCCCAGAGCCCTAGGAAGAAAAAATGGTTTCATAAGCTGGGCCCAGGGTCCCCATGCTGTGTGCAGCCTAGGGATTTGGTGCCCTGCATCCCAGTCATGACTAAAAGGGGCCAAGGTGCAGCTCAGGCTATGATTTCAGCGGGTGTAAGCCTCAAGCCTTGGCAGCTTCCATGTGGTGTTAAGCCTGTGGGTGTACAGAAGTCAAGAATTGAGGTTTGGGAACCTCCACCTATATTTCATTGGACATGTGGAAATTCCTGGATGTCCCGGCAGAAGTTTGCTGCCATGGTGGGCCTCTCATGAAGAACCTCTGCTAGGGGAGTGCAGAAGGGAAATGTGGGATCAGAGTCCCCACCCTACTGGGGCACTCCCTAGATTAGCTGTGAGACAAGGGCCACTGTCCTCCAGACCCCAGAATGGTAGATGCACCTACAGCTTACATAGTCCACCTGGAAAAGCCACAGACACTCAATGCTAGCCTGTGAAAGCAGCCAGGAGGGAGGCTGTACCCTGCAAAGCCACAGGGGTGGAGCTGCCCAGGACAATGGGGACCCAATGGGAACCCAACCCTTGCATCAGCATGACCTGTATGTGAGACATGGAGTCAAAGGAGATCATTTTACAGCTTAATTTAAGATTTGAGTGCCCCACTGGATTTCAGACTTGCATGGGCCCTGTAGCCCATTTGTTTGGGCCAATTTCTCCCATTTGGAGTGGCTGTTTTTACCCAATGCCTATACCCCTATTGTATCTAAGGAGTGGCCAATTTCTCCCATTTGGGATGGTTGTATTTACCCAGTGCCTATACCCCCATTGTAACTAAGAGGTAACCAACTTCCTCTTGATTTTACAGGCTTATAGGCAGAAGGGACTTGCTTTGTCTCACATGAGACATTGGACTTGGACTTTTGAGTTAATATTGGAATGAGTTAAGGCTTTGGGGGACTGTTGTGAAGGCATGATTGGTTTTGAAATGTGAAGACATAAGATTTGGGAGGGGCTGGAGGTGGAATGATATGATTTGGCTGTGTCCCCACCCAAACCTCATCTTGAATTGTAACTCCTACAATCCTCATGTATCATGCAAGGGACCCAGTGGGAGGTAACTGAATCATGGGAGTAAGTCTTTCTCATGCTGTTCTCTCAATAGTGAATAAGTCTCATGAGATCTGATGGTTTTAAAAATGGGAGTTTCCCTGCACAAGCTCTCTCCCTTTGCCTGCTGCCATCCATGTAAGATGTGACTTGCTCCTTCTTGCCTTCCACCAGGATGGTGAGGCCTCCCCAGCCATGTGGAACTGTAACGCTATCAAACATCTTTCTTTTGTAAATTGCCCAGTCACAGGTATGTCTTTATCAGCAGTGTGAAAATGGACTAATACAGGACAACAATTAGACCAAAAAAAAAAAAAAAATACATGTTATTGTAGCCGTAGCTTAAAATGTTACAGCCAACCCATTCCCAGCTCTCCAACCTGACTAATTACAGCAGTCTAACATCTTGCACCTGAATATAATTAGGCCACACTAAAATGAAATCAATCAAGGCAAGGAAAATGCTATCAAAAAACAGAAAAATAGAAAAAGATCATTCTAAAGAGATTGTTAAGGGAGAGAAGATGTAAAAATTCCTTGGACTGGCAAAGAATGTTGTCAGGGGAAAAGATTTCCTAAAATAATATATAATATTAGTTCATCATATAGTTTACTAATGAAACTTTAAAAACTCAGTAATTTTGTTTTTCCCTTAGTACTGAGGCCACATTAGTGTACTTTTCAAAGATATACTACACGCAGCATTAATTCACCAGTACAAAAGAGTCACATCACAAATATTAAAACCATCAGTTTTTACCATGTCCTCTACCCTGTACCCCTCAAGATGAATTTACTATGTTGTGTGCTGTTTGAGTGAGGAGAGGGGATAAACTCTTTTGACTTAAACAAAATAATTAATATAACTACTATATTAAATGTTATAGAAATTTTATAATAAAATTAAAGTATTACCAAAACATGACTCAACTTTCTTAAACAACAACAACAACAAAAAAAGGAATCAAATACAAAACTCAGGAAAACAGCCAAGACTTTGAAACACAATTACAGATATCATGACTGTTTTATAGCAGGATGCCCCTTGGGACAGTAACCAAATTCTAAAGGATGCAATAATTTTTCCTGAAGGGATAGGATGCTACAGAGAGCAATAATAGGGTACTGGGTGCCAACAAAGGAAAAGAAAAAAAGAAATAGGCCTGGATCCAAGAATATCTAGATAAGATCCTTATCCAGGGCTTTTGTCACAGTAGAAGACTTATGATCTGTTTAGTTTTAAAAAATAAATTTGATTTGTATTTTCTGAAGATTCTCAGAACACATCTCTTCTATGTGAAATTCAGAGAAAATCTCACCTAACTTGTCATTTAATGAAATAATTGGCAAAACCCCAGAGCCCTCAACCCACTGTGAATCACACACAAAAAAGTCAAAGTTAACTTGCCCTCATTTGAGGAAAGAAGAAGTTTGAGGAAAAAATTAATTTTGAAAGCTTCTCCTACTAATCTGCTAACAAGCTATTGAATTATCTGAGTTTATTTTAGCTCCTCTGGGATAAATATTAAAGGTAATCAAAATAACAAAAATGAATAATAAACTCTGATCACATAAACCACATTTTAATACACTGGAGGAAAAGTGTGTGTGTGTGCGTGTGTGTGTGTTTGTGCAAAACACTTATAGAAACAAAGAAAGTCCTCCAAGTAGACTCAAATGTTGACTTCTCAGCAAGGCAATGTGAGAGGCAGTAGACCAATATCCACTCATACATGCCCCTCAAAATTCCGTAATACCAGGCCTGTACAATGAATACCAGATTTATTTGACTTCTACTTATAAACTAAAAACTGCATACTGGGATGCCAGAGTTTGAGGAATGATGAGCAAAGGCACTATTATCATTCTGTCTTGTAACTTTGACCCTAGTAATATTTGCAATTCACTGCCCCCTTACATGCTTTTAGTGACTCATAGCATATGAAGTACCCTGTTCCTTTTAGCACTATCACCATTAAGCATAAAATGCAATAAGCTTCTCCATGCAAAATACAGTTTTCCACTAACAGTTCATACTTCAGTAGCACATTCCCTCCATCAAGAAAGAAATTTGTTCTGAGACTAATGTTATTTACTATTTAAATCTGTAACTTGGGGTATAGAAAAAAAAAAAAAAAAAAAACACTTACTTGTACTTTCTGTCACCCAAATGTGTACATGTAAAAAATACTAATCTCTTCTGAACTATACATTACCTCAAACATCTTGAGACTGATCAGAGACCTGAAAATAAAAGGCTCACAAGGGAAAAGTTATCAGGGTGGCATACTAAAAGAGACAAACTGAGTTGACCAAAATAACCTTCTTCCCTTTCCCCTGATCATCCGTTTTCCCTCAGATTTTCCATTTCTGTTTGCTTGTCTACTTTGCCCATTTTCAATTTTATTGTAGATCTGTAATGTTCGATAGCCCATGTATTTAAATTCTCTGTACAGTGCCTTAAGCTTTTAGGGAGGAAAACACTATATAAATCTAACAATAAATAAATAATAAATAACAGAAATAACTGGCTATGTGTGAGTGGTTCTAAAAAAGATCTATGGGGTGTGGTGATGAATAGAGGCTGAAAATAAGTCCACAATGTAGTATCAGTGTTTGTAAAGCTGGGAGGTACAAATAAAGATGTAGTTGCAATGCAACAACTAAGTCCTAAAGGTACCTTGCAAATAAGTCTGTAGCTAAAAGGTGACAGCTAATGGGGTGGTATCTACTTACTGAGCACCCTAACCCCATTACTACATATTTTTGAGGACAAATAAACTGGGAAACTCCAATGTGAAGCACAGGAACAAACTAAGATTGAAATCATTGAGTTTGCAGTTAAGCAGAAAGGTGAGCAGCAAATTTAACATGCATTGAACACTTGCTTTACTAGAAGTTTTACATACATTATTTCACATAATTTTTACAACAATCTTATGAAGTATGTATTATCATCCCCATTGAATAAATAGGAAAATTGCGATTCTGGGAGGATAAATCACTTACTCAAGATCACATAACTAGCAAGCAAGTGAGCTAGGATTCAATCTACTGTGCATCTAATTGCAAAACCTATGAGTTTTTTACTCACCATGGCACCTTAATATAATAATTTATTTGACTTCTAGGAACAGAACTTACCATTTCTGAAGAAACTCTTCTAAAGTAAAATCTCCTGAAAATCACTATTCTATAAAAGCATGAGAATACCTGCAAAAGTTTTCAACTTTTTAAGAACAATGGAAATTATCATTTGCAACAATTCTAGAAATGTTTATTCAAGAAAAATGACTTAATGTTAGTAAGAACAGTGAGTTTTATGGCATTTCAACTTGCTCTATTCCCATCTATCGCTCTCTAGTTCTCTACTAACCTGAAAAATAACAGCCTCACAACTGCTGTATCTGTGCATACCAACAGCCCAGCAGGCACTGGAGGTGTCAAAATGGGTTTGGAATTCCTTAAAAGCCTTATTCTAAATTGTCACATTTTAATCCATCAGGCAACCACCTAAACAGCTACATTCTTAAGACTTGTCTTTATTTGACCTGACTCAGAGCTCATTCTGTGCAAACAGCTCTATCCCTAGGGTGTTTGTCCAAAACAATCATCAGCAATTGTTTAATATTGTAGTTGCCTGCAGTAGAAATTCCAGTTAGGGGTAATAACAAGATGACAAAAACAATGTAAAAGGAAAACTGGAAAACAATATGTCACAGGGAGTTTTCAAAACTTCCAACACATGCCTATGAATCTAGAAAGCCACATGCATATTTAGGGCTGTGCCCATCACCAGACATGAGAAGGCCTTAATTTATCCATCTGATTGATGCTGATTCTATGTGTAAGCAGATAACATGCCCCCCAAAACATACAAAGCCTTTGCAAAGGTAGGGGGACATATTGTTTCAAGACACCTAACATAATCTCTAGCCAATCATTAGCTGACAACTAAGATAACTAAGTATAGATATCAGTGATCACACGTGACAAAAAATACTTATTTTACAGATTTAATTCAGAAAACTAAACTAACAAAGAGCAGTAACAACAAACAGAAACAACAAAAAAATTCGGGGGATGGGAATTCAGTTAATCCAGTTTCCAGAGTTACCACATTATATTTTCTAAATACTTAGTTTCCAACAAAAATCACAAAGAAACAGGAAAGTGTGATGCATATGCAAGAATAAAAGCAGTCAATGGAACAACCCCTGAGAAAATCAAGACATGGGCTATACTTAACAATGACTTTAAATCAGCTGCCTTTCATATACTGAAAGCTAAAGGAAACTATGTGCAGAGAATTAAAGGAAACTAAGAAAAAAACTCTCACCAAATAAAGGATATTAATAAGAGATAAAAACTAAAAAGAAACACCAAATAGGAACTTTAGAATTAAAATGTGCAATAACTAAAATAAAAAATATGCTACAGGATTCAACAGCAGATTTGAAGTCAACAGAACACTCTACCCAACAATAAAAGAATACACATTCTTCTCAAGTGTATGTGTAACATTCTCTATGATAAACTATATATAAGGCCAGAAAGCAGTTCTTAATAAATTTAACATAACTGAAATTATAAAAAGCATGTTCTTCAACTACAATAAAATTGAATCATAAATCTATAAAAGCAGAAAATTTAGGAAATTCACAAATATAGGGAATTAAACAACACTCTACGAAATAGCCAATAGAGGAAAGAGGAAATCACAAGGAAATTATAAAATACTTTGAGATTAATGAAAATAAAAATACAACATACCCAAACAAATGGCATGCAGCTAAGCAGTGATTATGGGGAAATTTATAATTACATCTTAAAAGCCTCTTTTAATTTTAAAAATTAGGTATCAAATCAATAACCAACATTTTTACCATAAGAAACTGAGAAAATAAGAGAACACTAAAATCAAAGTCAGCAGAAAGAAGTAAATGTTTAATAAACATTAAAGTGGAAATAAGTGAAATATGAATAGTAAACGTCTTCGCCAGAGCAATCTGACAAGAGAAAGAAATAAAGAGCATCCAAACCGGTAAAGAGAAAGTCAAACTGTCACTGTTTGCTGATGATATAATCATATACCTAGAAAACCCTAAATACTCATCCAAAAAGCCCCTAGATCTGATAAATTCAGTAAAGTTTCCAGATACAAAATCAATGTACACAAATCAGTAGCATTGCTATACACCAAAAGCAACCAATCTGAGAATCAATTCAAGAACTCAACCTCTTTTACAACAGCTGCAAATAAAACAAACAAAACAAAACAAAATACTTCGGAACATACCTAACCAAGGAGGTGAAAGATCTCTACAAGGAAAACTAGGAAACACTGCTGAAAGAAATCACAGATGACAAAATCAATTGAAAACATGTCTCATGCTCATGGATGGGTAGAATCAATATTGTGAAAAAAAAAAAACTATGTTTATCATACAAGAAAAAGAACAAAATACTTAGAAAATAACTTAATAAAATTAGTATAAGACTTATACAGTGAAAACTACAAGAATTATTGAAAGAAGGTAAAGATGTAAGTAGATAAAAGGGCATCCTGTGTTGATGGGTTGGAGGCCTTAATTTTGTTAAGATAATAACACTCTTCAAATTGACCTACAGATTCAATGCGACCCATATCAAAATCCCAGCTAGATTATTGCAGAAATCTACAAGCTAATCTTAAAATTAGTATGCAAATGCAAGGGGCTTCAAATAGTCAAAACAATTTTGAAAAAGAATAAAGTTGAAGGACATACACTCCTTAATTTCTTTTCTTTTCTTTTCTTTTTTTTTTTTTTTTTAGATGGAGTCTTTCTCTGTTGTCCAGGCTAGAGTGCAGTGGCACGATCTCAGCTCACTGCAAGCCTGCAAGCTCTGCCTCCCAGGTTCACGTCATTCTCCTGCCTCAGTCTCCCCAAGTAGCTGGGATTACAGGTGCCTGCCACCACAGCTGGCTAATTTTTTGTATTTTTTAGTAAAGACGGGGTTTCACCATGTTAGCCAGGATGGTCTCGATCTCCTGACCTCGTGATCTGCCCACCTCAGCCTCCCAAAGTGCTGGGATTACAGGTGTCAGCCACCGTATCCAGCCACACTCATTAATTTCAAATTTTACTAAATAACTACAGTTATCATGGCAGTATGATACTGCCATTAGGATAGGAATATAGATTAATAGAATAAAATTGAGAATCCAGAAACAAATTCTTACATTTATGGTCAACTGCTTTGGACAAGGGTACCAAGACAAGTCAACGGGTAAAGCATAGTCCTTTCAACAACAACAAAAATGCTGTGGCAGCATAATATCAACATGCAAAAGAATGAAGGTGGACCCCCACCTCACACCATACACAAAACTTAAAATGTATCAAAGACCTAAATGTAAGAGCTAAAACTATAAAATTCTTAGAAGAAAACATAAGAGAAAGTCTTCACATGACCTTGGATTAAACAATAGTTTCATAGATAAAGCACTGCAAGCATAAGCAACAAAAGAAAAATAGATAAAATGAGGTTAATCAAAATTTTTAAATTTGTGCTTCAAAGGACACCATGAATGAAATAAAAAGACAACCAACAGAATGAAAGAAAATATTTACAAATCATATATATGATAATTGACTAGTATCCATGATATGTAAAGAATACTTAAAACTCAATTATCAAAAGAAAAGCCAATTTAAAAATGGTCAAAGAATCTAAATAGAGTTTTATCCTAAGAAGAAACACAAATGGCCAATAACCATGTGAAATGATGCTCAATATCATAAGCCACCAGAGATATGCGAACCAAAACCAAAACAAGATGCAACTTCACAACAATTAGGATAGCTATAATGCTATAATTAGAAAGACGGACAATAACAAGTGTTAGTGAGGATGTGAAGAAATTGAAATCACTATACTCTGCTGGTAGAAATGTAGAAATATGAATCCATTGCAGAAAATACATTAGCAGTTCCTCAGAAAAGTAAATATACAATTACCATATAACCTAGCAATTCCACCATAGTAATATACCCAAAAGAACTAAAAATATATGTTCATACTAAAACTTGTATGCAGAAGGGGTGAAACGAGATGGTGGAATAGAAACCTACACTTTTTGTACCTGCACAGGGTACCAAATTTTAACAACTATCTGCACACAGAAAAGCACCATCACAAAAAACAAAAATCAGGTGAACAATCACAGTACTTGGTTTTGACTTTATGTCATTGAAAAAGCCATTGAGAAGGGTCAAAGAGACAATCCTGAATCACCAATGTCATCCTTCCCCTATCCCCTGGAGTCTGCGGATTTGAGGGAGTGAGAGCTCAGTGATTGGGATCACTAGATTCAACTCAGTGCTGCCCTGTCATAGCAGAGGGTAAAACCATGCTGAGCTCAGCCAGTGCCCATGTACAGAGGGAGCATTTGGACAAGACCTAGCCAGAGGAGAACTGCCCATTCCACTAGCTAGAACTTTAGTTTCTTAGCAAGCCTCTCCACTGGGGGTCAAAGTGCTCTGGGGTCCTAGGTAAACTTGAAAGGCAATCTAAAACACAAGGACTGAAACTCCTAGGCAACTCTCAGTGCTGGGCTGGCCTCAGAGCCAGAGGACTACGCTGGCACATGACTTAGGGAGACACTAGCTAGGGCAGCTAAAGTAGAGCATGCATCACCCTTTCCCCAACCCCAGGCAGCTCCGTTCACAGCAACGAAAGTGTCTCCTTCCTTCTCCTTAAGAGGTGGAGAGAGAAGAGTAAAGAGAACTTTGCTTGCATGTTGAATACCAGCTCAGCCACAGTAGGATAGGGCACCAGGCAGACACGAGGACCCCATTCCGGGCCCTAGGTCCCAGATGACATTTCTAGACATGCCCTGGGCCAAAAGGTAACTTGCTGCCTTAAAGGAAGGATGCAGTCCTGGCAGGATTCATCATCGGCTGACTAAAGAGTCTTTTGGGCCCTGAATAACCAGCAGCAATGTACAAATATAACGCTGTGAACCCTGAGCTCTGAGACATGCTGACTACACATGTGACCCAGCACATTCCCAGTTGTGATGGCCACAATGAAAGACTCTCTCTGTTTAAGAAAAGCAGAGGAAAAAGTAAAGGAGATTTTGTCTTGCGCCTTAGGTACTAACTCTGCCACAGTGGGACAGAGCAACAAGCAGGCCTTGGGGTCCCTAAGTTTAGGCCTAGGCTTTTGGACAACATTTCCAGACCTGCCTTGGGCAAGAGGGAAGCCCCCTGCTCTGAGGGGTGAGTCCCAGGCCTGGCAGCATTCACCAAAAGCTGACTAAAGAGCTTCTGGACTTTAAATGAATACTGGTGATCACCTGGCAAAACACTTCATTTGCCAGTGGTGGTAGTGGCCACAGGGAGACACTCTCTTGCCTGTGGAAAGAGGAGGGGTGAGAAGGACTTTACATTGTGGTTTGAGTGACAGCTTAGCTGCAGTAGAATAGAACATCAGGCAAATTTCTAAAGGTTTTTACTACAATCCCTTGCTTCCAGAAAGCATCCCCAGACCCACCAGGGGCCTGGGAGAACTTGTCACCCTGAAGGGAAGTACACAAACATGGCTAACTTTGCCACCTGCTGATTTTACAGCCCTAGGGCCTTCAGTGAATGTAAGTGGTAGCCAGGTAGTGGTAGCTAGGTAGTGGTTAGAAAGGGCATTGGGCAAGACCCAGTGCTGTGCAGGCTTCAGGTCTGATCCAGCATGGGCATACTGGTGGTGCCCATAGGAGTGCTAGCATCACCACACTTCTAGTTCCAGGTCACTCAGCACAGAAAGAGAGGTCATTTGGGAGAAGGAAACAAAAAACACAATGGTTTCTGCCTGATAATCCAGAGAATTTTGAGTGGTCTTATCCCAGACCACCAAGGCAGTATATGTGTCTACACAAAGCACAGAAATATTGGGCTTGGGGCCAAAGACCCTTCTAATACCTGGAATGCCTTCTCAAGAAGTACAGATACAAACAAGCCCAGAGTGTGAAGAATATAATAAATACCCAACTTTTTAATGCCCAGACACTGACAAACATCTACCAGCATCAAGATCATTCAGGAAAATGTGACCTCACCAAAAGAAACTACATAAGGCATCAGGGAACAATCCTGGAAAAACAGAGACATGTGACTTTTCAGACAGATAATTCAAAATAGTTATATTGAGAAAACTCAACAAAATTCAAGACAACACAGAGAAGAAATTCAGAATTCTAGCACATAAATTTAACAAAGAGATTGAAATAATTTAAAATCAAGAAAAAGTTACAGAATTGAAACATGTAATTGACATACTGAGGAATTCATTAGAGTCTCTTTGTACCAGAATTGAGCAAGGAAAAAATAGTGAGTTTGAAGACAGGCTACTTGAAAATACACAGTCAGAGAAGATAAAAGAAAAAAGAATATAAAACAACCAAGCATGCCTTCAAACATGAATGAGAAATACAGACATTCCCAGACAAACAAAAACTGAGAGATTTCATCAACACCAGACCTGTCCTACAAGAAATGCTAAAGGTAGTTCTTCAATTTGAAAGAAGAGGTTGTTGATGGGCAGGAAGAAATAATCTGAATGTACAAAACTCACTGGTAATAATATATTCTCAGAGAAACACAGTATTTAATACTGTAATTGTGTTGTGTAAACTACTCTTAAGTAGAAAGACTAAATGATGAACCAATGAAAAATAATAACTACAACATTTCAATACATAGACAATACAATTAAAACAAAAAGAAACAAAAAAGGTAAAAAGTGGTGGGGATGAAGTTAAACTTCAGAGCTTTTATTAGTTTTTTTGTGCTATCAGTGTTAAGTTGACACCAGTTTAAAATAATGAGTTGCAAAATAATATTTGCAAGCCTCATGGTAACCTCAAATTGGAAAATATACAATTGATATGCAAAAAAGAAAAAGTAGGTAATTAAATCACACCACCTGAGAAAATCACCACCACTAAAAGGAAGAGAGGAAAGAAAAAAGAAGGGAAAGACCACAAAACAATCAGAAAACAAATAATAAAATGGCAGGAGTAAGTCCCTACTTATCAATAATAACACAAGGGACTAAACTCTCCAATCAAAAGACATACAGTGGCTTAAAGGATTTACAAACAAGACCCCATGATACGTTACCTACAAGAAGCACTCTTCATCTATAAAGATACACATAGTCTGAAAATAAAGGGATGGAAAAAGATATTCCATAACAACGGAAACCAAAAAATGTAGGAGTAGCTATGCTTATACGAGACAAAACAGATTTCAAGACAGCAACTGTAAGAAGAGACAAAGTCATTATATAATGATAAAGAAATGAATTCAGCAACAGGATAAAATGACTGTAAATATAAATGCACCCAACACTGGAGTATCCAGATATATGAAGCAAATATTATTAGAGACAAAGAGAGACAGATCCCATACATTAATAGCTAGAGACTTCAACACCCCCACTTTCAGCATTGGACAGATCTCCCAGACAGAAAGACAAGAAAGAAACATTAAATTTATTCTGCACTATAAAACAAATGAATTTAATATATATGTACAGAACATTTTATCAAAAAGCTGCAAAATACACATTCTTCTCCTCAGCACATGGATAGTTCTCAAGGATACACCATATGTTATGTCACAAAACAAGTCTTAAAACAATCTAATCATGAAAATAATATCAAGCATCTTCTCTGGCCACAATGCAATATGACTAGAAATCAACAAGAGGAATTTTGAAAACTACATAAACACGTGGAAATTAAATCATATTCTCCTGAATTACTGGTGGGTCAGTGAAGAAATTAAGAAGGAAATCACATACTTTGTGATTCCATTTATTTGAAATGTCCAGACAACAAATCGATAGAGATGGAAAGGAGGACTGGTGGTTGTCAGAGTTTGGCAAAAAGAGAGAATAGGGAGTAATTGCTAATGGGTAAGAGGTTTTTCAGGGGGCTAATGAAAATATTTTACAATTAGGTAGTGACAATGGTTGCACAACTCTGTGAATATGATTTAAAAATCACTTAATTGTGCAATTTAAATGAGTGAATTTTATGGTATGTGAATTATATCTTAATACAGCTTTTATAAATTAAAAGAATTTACCCTTCCTGGTTTTAACCTTAACATTTAGAGTCAAAAACATAAGTACCAAGTGTAGGAGTGAGAAGCCAGGACAAGGATAGTTGAGCTCATGCAGAGAACACAGAATATAAAATAGGCACTAGAGTGCACTGAATGAAAGTCATCAGAAGCACATGTTCAAGATGGAGTAAAGAGTCTGTACCCAAGTATGAATTCAGAATAATGCCATTTATTATATCTGAATAGCCAAGCTGGAGTAAGGGTGTAACGCCAAGGTTTTCTTTGACGTTTTGTCAAGCTTTTTACTCAGAAGGTGAAAGAAGCAAAGAGAGGATTTGTTAGTCCAAATCCAATTCCACTAGAAAGGATCAGTGAAATGGAAATGAATCTTGGGAATGGGAAGTAAGTGATCCTATCATTTCAGGGTTTTGTGACAGCCAAAGAAGTAATGGGTGGGCAAATTTCAATAACTGTGTATAATTCTGTGACAGGAAATTCGAAGAGGGTCTTTGGCTCAAAGTTTGTGAGAAGTGAAATCAACAGTACAATCAATAAATAACAAGGTCAAGGACGGTGGTTCATGCCTGTAATCCCAACACTTCGGGAGACTGAGCGGGGAGAATGACTTCAGCCCAGGAGTTTGAGACCAGTCTGAGCAATATAGTAAGACTCCATATCTACAAAATGTGTGTGTGTGTGTATATATATGTGTGTGTATATACACACACACACACACACATATATATATATAGAGAGAGAGAGAGAGATCTATCTATCTATCTATCTATCTGTCTGTCTATCTATCTATCAATCTATCTATCTGCTAGTCATAGTGGAGCGCAACTGCAGTACTAGCTACTTAGGACGCTGAGGTGGGATGATACCTTGAGGTCAGGAGTTGGAGGCTGCGGTGAGCTATGATTGTATCACTGTATTGCAGCCTGGGCAAAAGAGGAAGCCTCTGTCAAAAAGGAGGGAAGGGAGGGGTGGAGGGAAAGGAACAAGAAATAGAAGGGGGAAGGGAAGGAAGGAAGGGAGGGGAGGGGAGGGAGGGGAGGGAGGGGAGGGGGAGTGGAAGGAAGGGAAGGAAGGAAGGGGAAGGAAGGAAGGAAGGAAGGAAGGAAGGAAGGAAGGAAGGAGAGAAAAGAGAAAGAAAGAAAGAAAGAAAGAAAGAAAAGAGAAAAGAAAAGGAAGAGAGAGAAGAAAGAAAAGAAAGAAAGAAAGAAAGAAAGGAAAAGAAAGAAAGAAAGAAAGAAAGAAAGAAAGAAAGAGAGGGGAAGGAAGGAAGGAAGGAAGGAAGGAAGGAAGGAAGGAAGGAAGGAAGGAAGGAAGGAAGGAAGGAAGGAAGAATGGAATATTAGAAGGAAGGGAATATGGAAGATAACAAGAATGGAAGATGGAGCAGACGAAATAACCCTAGCCAAGGGAGCCAAGTGCATAGTATTTTACAGTTGGTATTATCATTCATTCATTAATTGATTTATTCATCCATTCAGCAAACATTGGTATGTATGGAGCACTAGACTGGAGTTACAAAAATGAATCAAATTTGTCTCAAGGAGCCAAAGCCCAGCCTGAGGTTTGGAGTTTAGAGAGGGATGACAGGCATGGACATAAACAATTATAACACAATGAATTAATGTTGTCAGTTATGAGGTTTTTTTTTTAAGCATTCAAAATATGTGTCAAGTAACAGGAGCACAGAGGAAAGCAAAAATATAACTGCTCCTTTAAGGAAGTTAGAGGATTAAATGCATGCAAATGTTTGGGGAAGTTTCAGAGAGATGGCACTTACCTGAATGATAATTAGGAATCAATGAGACTGACAAGATGAAGCAGGTCAGCAAATCATTTCATGAAAAGAATACTGCATGTGCGCTAACACAACATTTACAAAGCATTTACTTATCTATTATCTGATTTGATCATTATAATATACCTGAAAAACAGGTAAGGAAATTTTTATGATCTACGTTTTACAGCCAAGGAAACTGAAGCTCAGATTAGGAGTGAAAGCAATTTCCTTACAAATGGCAGAATTAACGTCTCATCTAGATTTTCTTTATACTTTTTCAATAGGAAAAAGGAAAAATGAAATGTTATCTGGACTCATAAGAGCAGTCAGAAAGGTAAAAGATGAGAGTGAATTTTGAATAAGAAAATGGATTTTGAGTTCTTTTTGTATTTTTCCCCCTTTGGAACAAGATGAAGAATTGAGATAGACCCCTGCCTGGATTAGATTAGAAAGAACTTCCCCACTCCTGTTTTATCCATCAAAGATAATGATTTTCCAACAGAAACTGATAGAATAAACGTCCTTAAGATAAAATGTTTTAAGTCCTTAATAAGTAAAAACACCTGTAGCTCTAAAGGGATTTAAAGCTCCTGGCCCAAGGGAGTTACACCTAAAGATTCTGAGTGACCATGTAACTTCCATATAATCACCAAATACTACTGTTAACTTCGAGAAATTATGAAAATCTGGATAGATACATTCTAGAAGTCTAGAGACAGGCAACTATTCTAATTTTCAGTATATACAAGAATATATAATTCAAATATTAAAAACAATGAGCTTGATGTTTATTCCTGGCGATATTCTAAAATAGAATATTAAATAAACAGTTTGTGGGCACTTAGAAAAGGAAGCTGTGATTTATTCAGAGCCAACATGGATTCACCAAGACCATGTCATGCCAAGTCTACATAAATTACCCATAATTTGCCCCTTACTCCAACTGGTATATTTAGGATCTTTTTAATTACCTATTATTTTTACATAGTTGATATGTTATAAATTCGCAGCTTAATGTCTTTCTTTTTATTTAACATTATTTCTCTCAGTATGCATCCAATAAATATGTACCTAATTTCTACTACGTGCCAAACACTGTGTTGTGCTCTGAGCACAGAATGCTGAATTATAGGCTATTTCCCCACTTATTAAAATTTATTCATATTCAAATTTAATATTTAAATATTTGAAATTTAATATTTTGCTAATAGTCTATTATGCATATGTGTCACTATTTATTCTCCAAATTATGATTTTTTAAATTATTTTATATTTTTTCACTATTATAAGCAATGTTATATTAAATACACTGGCAACAAAGCTATTTTTGTGTTTTGAATTTTTCCTTGGGATGTATTTCTTAGAAATGTGATTACAAAGTCAAGGGATATGAGCATTTTAATACCCTTACTATATATTTCCAAATTGCTTCCTATAAAGGTATTACCAATTTCCAGTCCCATCACTATAAGTGGATGTCCATCTCACTGAACACTTGCCAATACACAGCATTTATTTCTCAGACAGATTGGTTAAAACAAATAATATGTTAATTTCAAAATTTGCAATTGTCTGAATAGCAGTGAGATTATACTTCTTTTTTATATTTATTACATTTAATCCCTCTTCTTTGATGTGTGTGATCATGCTTGTTGACAGTTTTCATTGGGCGTTAATGTTTTCTTAATGATTTGCACAAGCTCATATAATATACACAAAAATAACACTTTTCCAGTCATATTTTTTTGTAAATGTTTTGTAAATGTTTTGTAAAAATTTACATTTTGTAAATGTTTCCCAAATTTGTCTTTTTATGTTGTTTTCATATTTATACTTTTGCCATATGGAAGTTTTAAAAATCTATGGTCAAATCTATTGGTCTTCTCATTGATTTTTTTCCATTGCCTTTATACTTTAAAAGTCCTTTCCCATTCAAAGATCAGAAAAAAAAAAAAAAACAACACTCTATTTATGTCTTTTTGTTATTTCATATTTTTACACCTCATTTCCCTTTTAAATAGAGTTATTAGGCTGGAAGCTCATAGATGCACTTTAGACACAGTTTACCTGGATTTCCAGAAGACATTTCTGAAAATCTTCAATATCTGCCATCTCACTGGCTATTTTCCTATGCTTACAATGATGTTCAATTCATCCCTGTTCTGAATGCAAAAACATTTAAAAAAAAAAAAAAAAACTTTCTTAAAATGTTCTTCTTACTTGACTTTCATGGTAAAATTATCCTCTCTGGATTCTCCTGATTCCTCTTTTGACCATTCCTTCTGTTTTTATTTTACCACTGTTTTGGCACCTTAAAGGCTAGTGTTACCTTAAATTCTGCCTTTAGTTCACTACACAGTCTCTCTGGATGATTTCATCCACTACCATACCTTCAACTATCATCTACATGTGGATGTTCACAGCTCAAATTTCTTCCATGAGTTCTACATCTTTATATATAAGTGTCTTCTGGACATACCCATCTGGTTCTCCTACTTGGGAACACGATGGATAATCTTTCACAAGCTGCCATCAACTTTTATTTACATAATTATCACCTTCAATTTGTCACTCAGTCCACCTTATAGAATGTATTCACTTTACATTTCTGTCATATTTAATTATCAACATTTGCTAAATATGCCTAGCCTTGTTCGTAACACCGCACCTTTTGGATGCTATTCTCCTTGCCTGAGACATCCTTTATACAAACTCCTACTCATATCTTCAAGACCCAGCATAAATGCTAGTTCCTCAATTATGTCTTACTTATTTTTGTCATATGTGATTATTCCAGTTTCTGTATTCCCAGAACACTTTGTTTTTATTTCTTACCAAGTTATATTTTAATTTATCCAATTAAATTTTGGTTTTCTTTGACAGAATATGAGCTTCTAAAGAGTAGGGTACATTTGTATCATTCTTATTGGCCCAGTATCTAGGATTTTCATATATAATTTGGCTCAATTAATGTCTATTGAACTAATGATATATTTGTGGACAAGATAGAGAAATGTGAGCTGGATAATATTATTCATTAAATAATTGGTTCTCAACCAATTGGATACTCAGAATTACTTATGGGATTTAAGAAACATACTTCAGTCCTATTATCCAAAGATTTTTATTCAGTAAATTTAGCAAAGTCTCTCCAGGTATATGTATGTTTTAAAATGCCATATGTCATTTTGATGTACCACCAGTGTTAAGCACCTCTGAGATAGAGTCACGAATGTACTCACAGGCATTCTTTGATAATTGATGTCAACTGGGAGGAAATATCTTTTGGGATGTGAAAATGTGCATGTGTCCTGAAAAGGATGTATGCTGAACTGCTGACAGTGGTCTCCTGTGTGATATGGTTCTAGAAGTGAGGAAAAGAGAATGTTTTCAATTCATACACAATAAAAAAGAATAAAGGATTAATTATAGGTGATTGTTAATTTTGTGTATGTGTTTTGTATGTTTCAGTTTCTTATGTATTTCAAAGTGTTTATACCATATAACCCAGCAATTTAGTTCCTCAGAACTGATCTTCAAAGGAAGAAAAAGCTGTATCACAAAGTTACCCATAATAGTGATATTTATAAAAGCAAAATTCTATAAACAACCTAAAAGCTTCATAATAATGTAATAGGGAGACGAATTAGGGCACATCAACATAATGGACTATTTTTATAAATTAAAAATACCAATTAAGACCACAATGTAGCATCATAAAAATTATTCACAAAACAATGCTTACTAAAAATAGAAAAAATAAATTTCACATATATATCCTAATCAAGACTATATAGAACACAAACGTGAATGAAACTTAGAAGGGATAAAATATAATATACTATATAAGAGTATGGGTTCTTGATTCAAATTATTTAGGTTCAAAACCAAGCTTTGCCAATTGTGTATCTTAGACAAGTCACTTAACTTCTTTGTGACTCAGCTTCCTAATCTATAAATTGAGGATTATACTAACCGAGTGCAATTGTTTAAGGATTTAATGAGAATATACATACAAAAGGACTTAGAATCATGTCTGGCACATAACAATACTACTCATAGTGTGTCTATTGTTGGCTGTGCATTTTCTATGGGTTTTATATATATCAACATGTTTATGCCTTAAAATAACCCTATGAGGTATTTAATGTGTTGAGTCAGTTCTGTTGAATCACCGTCTTCAACCCTCTGTTGTAACATTCTAGGGAACACTCCACAATTATTTTACTCATTCTGAATTATTTTGCTTTAAACTCCCACATTTAAATCTACCATCCTATTGGATTCTATGTAGTAGGAACCATGGGATCACTTTATTATTTTAAAAAGTCATTCTATCACAGAGACACATGCACACATATGTTCATTGCAGCCCTATTCACAATAGCAAAGACATGAAATCAACCTAAATGCTCATCAATGGTAGACTGAGTAAGGAAAATGTATGTATACACCATGGAATACTACGCAACCATGGAAAACAATGCAATCATGTCTCTTATAGAAACATAGATGGAGCTGAAGGCCATTAACTAATGCAGGAACAGAAAACCAAATACCGTATTTTCTCATTTACAAGTGAGAGCTAAATGATGAGAACACATGAACACACAGAGGGAAAGAAGAGACACTGGGGCCTACCATAGGGTGGAGGGGCCACGGTGGGAGAAGGGAGAGGATCAGGAAAAATAATCGGTACTAGGCGTAATACCTGGGTGATGAAATAATCTGTACAGCAAATCCCCATGACACAAGTTCACCTATATAGCAGATGTGCACATGTACCCCTGAACTAAAATAAAAGTTAAATTAAAAAACTACATCCCCCAAAGTGCTTCATCACCTATCAACACTATCAATTAAGAAAGAAAAAGAAGTCATCACAAAATCCTCTGCCAGGCAATACTACTTGAGTCATGGTCTTCACACCTGTGTACCAGGGTTTACTTTCTTCCTTTTTCCCTCCAGCCTGAAAACCTGAGGCAAGTGGCTTTTACTTTTTTCTCAGTTTTTTTTTTTTCTTTTTAAGCTAAGCAGCAATTTGCCTAAATATCTGCTGCTTGCCTTCTGATCCTCCAGTTCCTGGAGGGAACCTGCATTATTCCATACAACTACCATCTTGCCTCTACCCTTCCCTACCTGACCCCCATCTTTCTCCCGACAAATCTAATCGCTTTTGGAGGCAAGTATAGTGACATTATGGGGGTTAGTAAGAATCCGTTGCTCTTCCTTTACATCTCAACTCAGGTGTTCTTTTCTCAGGAAAGTTTTCCCCTCTCTCCCTGACAGGTCAGTTCCCATGCTCTCATGACACTTACACCTCTCCTTTACAGCATTTTTATTCTTGTGATCATACATGCACTTGTATGATTCTCTAATGTCTTCTTCTCCTACTAGACTGAAAGCTCCATGAGAGAAGGTCTAGTGTGTGTTTTTGGTCTAGTGTGTGCCACTGAATACCAGCACAGAACATAGAGCCTAGAACACAGCACATGCTTAAAAGTATTTTTTGAATAAATGGTGAATAAATCAGTGAATGAATAACCCTTTACTTCCATATATAGATTCAGAGAAACAGAGTCCATACTCTCACATCTGTAGAATGCCAGCGGATCCCAGTAGCAGGCTTACATCAAAATTTTCCAAGACTGGATTCAAGCTCAAGCAACGAGGTGGCCATACTATTTAAGCCATCATAGGGATGCAGTGACCACAGTACCATACACATAGTTTGGAGTTTAATAAATTAGTGTTCATTGACTGACTTAGCAGACAATGAAGAGTGATTTCACTATTGTGCCAAATGAGACAAATTAAGAAAATATGTGAAGAAATTCTTTTCTAAAGGAGTATTAAAAATGAAAATGGAAAAAATGGCCCATATCCACACTAGAACTTGAGGAGGACCAAAGCAAGTACTAGTGGCAGAAACTGCCTTTTTCTCTATATAATTTGATTTCAGAAGTTTGAGGTTCATCAAAGAGTAAAAGTGCTTTGGGGAATTGAGATTTTGAGATGTGATTCCTTTGCACCCATATATTAATCTTAGGATACTGTGTCCAGTGTTGGAATACACAATTTTTTAAAGGCATAAAAAGCTTGAATAGTATCTGGAAAAGAGTGACAAATGTGACTAAAATATATTCAAATAAGGTCTAGGGAAAATTTGAAACTTCAGTCCAGAGAAGAGTAGGCTAAGAATGGTGGTTTCATAATTGTTTTCAGGGTTTTTGCTCTCTTTTATCTTGTTTATCACAGAAAAGTAACAATTTTCCATATCTACTAAGGGTGGATTAAAAGAAGCTGCTCTTAACAGCAACTTAACAAGCTTGTTTAACATAAAGAAGAATTCCCCAAAAGTAAGAATTGCTAGTTACATAAATTAGTGACTGATGGGTGTCAGGAATCTCCTTTAAGAAGATCTTTAAGAAAACAGATCAATTCCTCCTAATTTGAAAGGCTTTCTGGAGCTACTTAAAGTCAGGGGCAGGGCTGGTGCGGCTGCTATGAGGACTATATGACCTTTTAAGTCCCTTCCAGCCCTGGATAGGTATAAATGATGAAAAGTGAACTACAGTACACAGTGTATTAAAAGCTTTAACAAACATGGCCCTCCAGACAAAATTAGCATGCTGATTTTATGAAATGCCTAGATATTACTTCCCAGCAGAAGTCAGTAGAAGCAAATATTTATTGCATCCTGATAGGGGATAAAAGTCACACTTAACTATAAATTGCTATGAAATGTAGAGGTATTGTACTCAAGCATTAAATAAATTGTATTGAACTTATATAAGCTCAACAGGTCGAGCCTAAGAAATGTGAGCTGTTTCCACAATTCAGTCATGGGGCAAACATGAAAGATAATATGTGGTATTATTTCTGCCAAACACATAACATGCATCAAGGTGAGATAATTGGATTAATACACCTCAGAAGAGTTAAATGACTATAGGGCTGCTGTAGAACAATGAGGTTCAACAGAAACTCAATGGCTGCTTGTACAAACCATCATCAAAGAAAAGAAAAAAAAAGAAAACAAAATTCCAAATGCTTTCCCTAATATAGCATTGATAGTTTTTCATTCCACCCTTGATTGACATGCACAACTTGTTTCAGTATACACTGAGGTTTTGCCCATGTAGACTTAGACCGCATATAGTCCTTAATATTCATACTTTAATATAGTTGAAATGTCACATTATATTAACTACATTATATAAAAACTTGCAAAAGTTCTGAGTTAAATTACAAAAGCAAGTTTATTATAGCACAGAAATGATAAGAGGTGTGAGTATATATGTATTTATATATATATTCACACAAACAAAACAGATGCCTTAACTTTTTTCATAGTTTTACACACTGCAAGGTAACAATATGTGTAATCAGAGAGAATAGTTGAATGAATCAATCTGAAGGTATTCATGAAAGGTTGGCAAACTAGAAGCATCAGCTCCAGGGGACCCAAACAGCTAATCAGCTTTAACTTTAGGGTGTTTTCCCACTCACACTTTTATTTGAAGAGTCACATAAAAAATCTTTGTAATCCTGTATTTGGAGACTTTCCATTTGCTTATTTTTGGTCATTTGACTCTGAAACACCTTATCTTGATAAAGCCAAAGAAATCAGACTGGTGAGTGAAAAGCGAAAAAAAGTTTTTAAAACCTCTAAGTCTTTTTTTTTTTTTTTTTTTTTTTTTACCTTTTATTTTAAGTTCAGGGGTACATATGCAGGTTTGCTACACAGGTAAACATGCGTCATGTGGGTTTGTTGTGCCGATTATTTCACCACCCAGGTATTAAGCCTAGTACACATTATTTATTTTTCCTGATCCTCTCCGTTCTCTGACCCTCTGCCCTCTGATAGGGCCAGTTTATGTTGTCTCTGTCTATGTGTTCATGTGTTCTCATCATTTAGCTTCCACTTATAAGTGAGAACATGCAGTATTTGTTTTTCTGTCCCTGAATCACTTTGCTTAGGATAATGGCCTCTGGCTCCATCCATGTCCCTGCAAAGGACATGATCTATTTCTTTTTTTTTTAAGTCAATAAATTTTTATTCAAGGAATTCCATGTTGTGATTTCTTCCACTGTCCATCAAGGTCACTTTAGATACTCTAAAGAGCTGGAGTCAAAAGATTTCTCTTCAAGTTAGCCCTTTTTAATGAAACTGATCCAGTTGTCCTGTCAGCCCATAATTACTTTGGCTTCTGTCATCTCCTTTTAATATGGGTATACTGATGAAGTCTTCAAAATTCACCAAGAATCTTTGGGACCTGATTTCTTCAACCAATTTACTTCAGGGTCCTTTTTAGTGTAGGTGGTGGGGATCTGCCTGGTTGTCAATTTGATACCCTCTCTTAACATGAATGAGTTCAAATCACGTTCATTCCTAAGCGATCACTCAAGAATAGTACAGATGTGTGGAATACCTTTAATTCCAGACATCATGTTCTCAAGATAAAAGTTTTCTTGCACAGGCTGGTCTTGAACTCCTGGTTTCAAGCAATACTCCCACCTTGGTGTGGGGATTGCAGGCTTCAGCCATTGCACCCGGCCTGGAACCAATCTTTATGGTTATCAATACTCCCATCAATTAACTGTCTCAGGTATAATAATATCCCTTCTTATATGTATCAAAACTCATATTGAACAATGAGTTCTGGGTTGCAAAAGAGGATTTATTTTTTGTACTTATCCATAAGTCTTTGTCCATAAGTTAAACAAAAACATACATAAGTGCAGTGATCTATTTCTTTTTTATGGCTGCACAGTATTCCATGGTGTCTATGTACCAAATTTTCTTAATTCAGTCTATCATTGATAGTATAAAACTCTGTTAGTATGCATTTATAGTACAAAACTCCCTTCAAAAGACAGTATTCCTCAGAAACATGTGCATGTATCTTACTGGCTCATGACTTTTAGATAACTAATTTCAAAAGAGAATTTTCAATAATGATGGTCTGTAATCATAATTATATGGGAAGTTTAGAGGTAAAGAGTAAATTTTATGGATTTTAGATTTGCTTTTTCTCTGGCAAAAACAACTACTCCCATCTACCCCTGACTTCTTAATCTGGTGATTTACTATTTAATAAGAATTTCCACAACTCCATTAAAAATTTATATTCAATGTCTCAACAACCTGGATCCCTCCAGAAGCTCTATCTGTAGCCAGTTAAGCCCAAGCCAAAGAGCCACTGAACCATGGGAATGAACCACTGACCATCCCTCACCAGAATAATGCTAAGGCAGGTCTGTGGTAATCTAAAACTCTGGGGCCTTCCCCATGGATAAAAAGCAGCACTGTGAAGCTTTTTCCTTGGTGTATATAGTCTTCTGAAGACCTGAAAGCATTAATATTGTTTCCAACATCATTTATCCTCCACACATTGAGTAATTAATACACTAACAGAAACCACTAAAAATATAAAAGCAAGCAATGTAAACCTATACAACTGTCTCATCTATAGTTTTGGAGAGATTATTTTAAACAAAGAGAGATACAAAAGTTAGCTTAATTTAAATACTGTTGTTTTCAGTCTCTGCTATCCATTGTTGGCAGCAGAGAAACCGATATCAAAACCAAGATTTCTTCCTCCTTATAAAAGAGACATATATACATGATTCTTGCAAAGAAAAATTTGTCTTGTCATATATCATATTTTGGAAATGGAGCTCAGTATATCAAAGACAAATTGCTCTAGTGAGCTAGTCTTATAGATCAAAATATATGAAAGAGAGGGAAAAAGAGGGGAGGATGTCAGGTTACTAAATGTATAAATGTATAACTCAATGAGATTTTCCCAATTCTCACTAGATGTTCTAAGTTAGTATTGAATAGACCTGGTGGCTCTGATTGCCTTTGCACAGATGGTGTTCCAGCTGTCTTCTGATATTTGAACACTCAGGTCTTGGTCCCACGCTGTGCAAACAGTCAGCCTCCCATGTATTCTGTATACCAGGAGTAATTTATTAATCCATCTATAAAGGCAATCACAGTGCATGCAAGAAAGGGTTATATAAAGCTCTAAAATTGAAAGAAGTAGCTCCAGTAAACTTGGTACCAGTTCCAAACATCACTATTATGTTTAAGCTGATTTATAAATCCTGTGGATCTTTGTCTGGTAATCCATCACTTTTGCGAAGTTGGAAGAGGGAACAAAAGTCTGGATGACACAGTCTCTGCATAAATCTCAAGCTGCTGCAATTTCTTTTCCTTGTTGCTTCGTATTCACTAAATAACCTTGCAATTTGGGATCTAAGACAAGTGGGAAGGAAAGACGGGCACTGTGACATTCAGCCAGTGCCAACCAGGTGAGGACAAGACGAAACCTTCAAAATGCTTTTATAACTTGTTATCAATTGTACATCTGACGGAATTTCTTCAAGAGTGGCCCTAATGGCCCATTAAAATAAAAATGGTTGCAATTTTAAGAAGAAACATAAAAGGCTACACATTGGGCACAGTGTACACTGCTCAGGTGATGGGTACACCAAAATATTAGATATCATCACTAAAGAACTTATTCTTCTAACCAAACACTACCTGCTCCCTAAAAACTTATTGAAATAAAAAATAAGGAATAGGAACAACTCCAGTCTCCAACTCCCAGCGCCAGCGACACAGAAGACCGGTGATTTCTGCATTTTCAACTGAGGTACTGGGTTCATCTCACTGAGGAGTGCCTGACGATCGGTGCTGGTCAGCTGCTGCAGCCCGACCAGCCAGAGCTGAAGCAGGGCGAGGCATCACCTCACCTGGGAAGCGCAAGGGGGAAGGGAATCCCTTTTCCTAGCCAGGGGAACTGAGACACACAACACCTGGAAAATCGGGTAACTCCCACCCCAATATTGCGCTTTAAGCAAACAGGCACACCAGGAGATCATATCCCACACCGGGCTGGGAGGGTCCCACGCCCACAGAGCCTCCCTCATTGCTAGCACAGCAGTCTGTGATCTACCGGCAAGGCAGCAGCGAGGCTGGGGGAGGGGCGCCCGCCATTGCTGAGGCTTAAGTAGGTAAACAAAGCTGCTGGGAAGCTCCAACTGGGTGGAGCTCACAGCAGCTCAAGGAAACCTGCCTGTCTCTGTAGACTCCACCTCTGGGGACAGGGCACAGCTACACAACAACAACAACAACAACAAAGCAGCAGAAACCTCTGCAGACGCAAACGACTCTGTCTGACAGCTTTGAAGAGAGCAGTGGATCTCCCAACACGGAGGTTGAGATCTGAGAACGGACAGACTGCCTGCTCAAGTGGGTCCCTGACCCCTGAGTAGCCTAACTGGGAGACATCCCCCACTAGGGGCAGTCTGACACCCCACACCTCACAGGGTGGAGTACACCCCTGAGAGGAAGCTTCCAAAGCAAGAATCAGACAGGTACACTCGCTGTTCAGAAATATTCTATCTTCTGCAGCCTCTGCTGCTGATACCCAGGCAAACAGGGTCTGGAGTGGACCTCAAGCAATCTCCAACAGACCTACAGCTGAGGGTCCTGACTGTTAGAAGGAAAACTATCAAACAGGAAGGACACCTACACCAAAACCCCATCAGTACATCACCATCATCAAAGACCAGAGGCAGATAAAACCACAAAGATGGGGAAAAAGCAGGGCAGAAAAGCTGAAAATTCAAAAAATAAGAGCACATCTCCCCCGGCAAAGGAGCGCAGCTCATCGCCAGCAACGGATCAAAGCTGGACGGAGAATGACTTTGACGAGATGAGAGAAGAAGGCTTCAGTCCATCAAATTTCTCAGAGCTAAAGGAGGAATTACGTACCCAGCGCAAAGAAACTAAAAATCTTGAAAAAAAAGTGGAAGAATTGACGGCTAGAGTAATTAATGCAGAGAAGGTCATAAACGAAATGAAAGAGATGAAAACCATGACACGAGAAATACGTGACAAATGCACAAGCTTCAGTAACCGACTCGATCAACTGGAAGAAAGAGTATCAGCGATTGAGGATCAAATGAATGAAATGAAGCGAGAAGAGAAACCAAAAGAAAAAAGAAGAAAAAGAAATGAACAAAGTCTGCAAGAAGTATGGGATTATGTAAAAAGACCAAATCTACGTCTGATTGGGGTGCCTGAAAGTGAGGGGGAAAATGGAACCAAGTTGGAAAACACTCTTCAGGATATCATCCAGGAGAACTTCCCCAACCTAGTAGGGCAGGCCAACATTCAAATCCAGGAAATACAGAGAACGCCACAAAGATACTCCTCGAGAAGAGCAACTCCAAGACACATAATTGCCAGATTCACCAAAGTTGAAATGAAGGAAAAAATCTTAAGGGCAGCCAGAGAGAAAGGTCGGGTTACCCACAAAGGGAAGCCCATCAGACTCACAGCAGATCTCTCGGCAGAAACTCTCCAAGCCAGAAGAGAGTGGGGGCCAATATTCAACATTCTTAAAGAAAAGAATTTTAAACCCAGAATTTCATATCCAGCCAAACTAAGTTTCATAAGTGAAGGAGAAATAAAATCCTTTACAGATAAGCAAATGCTTAGAGATTTTGTCACCACTAGGCCTGCCTTACAAGAGACCCTGAAGGAAGTACTAAACATGGAAAGGAACAACCGGTACCAGCCATCTCAAAAACATGCCAAAATGTAAAGACCATCGAGGCTAGGAAGAAACTATATCAACTAATGAGCAAAATAACCAGTTAATATCATAATGGCAGGATCAAGTTCACACATAACAATCTTAACCTTAAATGTAAATGGACTAAATGCTCCAATAAAAAGACACAGACTGGCAAACTGGATAAAGAGTCAAGACCCATCAGTCTGCTGTATTCAGGAGACCCATCTCACACGCAGAGACATACATAGGCTCAAAATAAAGGGATGGAGGAAGATTTACCAAGCAAATGGAGAACAAAAAAAAGCAGGGGTTGCAATCCTAGTCTCTGATAAAACAGACTTTAAACCATCAAAGATCAAAAGAGACAAAGAAGGCCATTACATAATGGTAAAGGGATCAATTCAACAGGAAGAGCTAACTATCCTAAATATATATGCACCCAATACAGGAGCACCCAGATTCATAAAGCAAGTCCTTAGAGACTTACAAAGAGACTTAGACTCCCATACAATAATAATGGGAGACTTCAACACTCCACTGTCAACATTAGACAGATCAACAAGACAGAAAGTTAACAAGGATATCCAGGAATTGAACTCATCTCTGCAGCAAGCAGACCTAATAGACATCTATAGAACTCTCCACCCCAAATCAACAGAATATACATTCTTCTCAGCACCACATCGTACTTACTCCAAAATTGACCACGTAATTGGAAGTAAAGCACTCCTCAGCAAATGTACAAGAACAGAAATTATAACAAACTGTCTCTCAGACCACAATGCAATCAAACTAGAACTCAGGACTAAGAAACTCAATCAAAACCGCTCAACTACATGGAAACTGAACAACCTGCTCCTGAATGACTACTGGGTACATAACGAAATGAAGGCAGAAATAAAGATGTTCTTTGAAACCAATGAGAACAAAGATACAACATACCAGAATCTCTGGGACACATTTAAAGCAGTGTGTAGAGGGAAATTTATAGCACTAAATGCCGACAAGAGAAAGCAGGAGAGATCAAAAATTGACACTCTAACATCGCAATTAAAAGAACTAGAGAAGCAAGAGCAAACATATTCCAAAGCTAGCAGAAGGCAAGAAATAACTAAGATCAGAGCAGAACTGAAGGAGATAGAGACACAAAAAACCCTCCAAAAAATCAATGAATCCAGGAGTTGGTTTTTTGAAAAGATCAACAAAATTGACAGACCACTAGCAAGACTAATAAAGAAGAAAAGAGAGAAGAATCAAATCGACGCAATTAAAAATGATAAAGGGGATATCACCACCGACCCCACAGAAATACAAACTACCATCAGAGAATACTATAAACACCTCTACGCAAATAAACTGGAAAACCTAGAAGAAATGGATAATTTCCTGGACACTTACACTCTTCCAAGACTAAACCAGGAAGAAGTTGAATCCCTGAATAGACCAATAGTAGGCTCTGAAATTGAGGCAATAATTAATAGCCTACCAACCAAAAAAAGTCCAGGACCAGATGGATTCACAGCTGAATTCTACCAGAGGTACAAGGAGGAGTTGGTACCATTCCTTCTGAAACTATTCCAATCAATAGAAAAAGAGGGAATCCTCCCTAACTCATTTTATGAGGCCAACATCATCCTGATACCAAAGCCTGGCAGAGATACAACAAAAAAAGAGAATTTTAGACCAATATCCCTGATGAACATCGATGCAAAAATCCTCAATAAAATACTGGCAAACCGGATTCAACAACACATCAAAAAGCTTATCCACCATGATCAAGTGGGCTTCATCCCTGGGATGCAAGGCTGGTTCAACATTCGCAAATCAATAAACATAATCCAGCATATAAACAGAACCAAAGACAAGAACCACATGATTATCTCAATAGATGCAGAAAAGGCTTTTGACAAAATTCAACAGCCCTTCATGCTAAAAACGCTCAATAAATTCGGTATTGATGGAACGTACCTCAAAATAATCAGAGCTATTTATGACAAACCCACAGCCAATATCATACTGAATGGGCAAAAACTGGAAAAATTCCCTTTGAAAACTGGCACAAGACAGGGATGCCCTCTCTCACCACTCCTATTCAACATAGTGTTGGAAGTTCTGGCTAGGGCAATTAGGCAAGAGAAAGAAATCAGGGGTATTCAGTTAGGAAAAGAAGAAGTCAAATTGTCCCTGTTTGCAGATGACATGATTGTATATTTAGAAAACCCCATTGTCTCAGCCCAAAATCTCCTTAAGCTGATAAGCAACTTCAGCAAAGTCTCAGGATACAAAATTAATGTGCAAAAATCACAAGCATTCTTATACACCAATAACAGACAAACACAGAGCCAAATCATGAATGAACTTCCATTCACAATTGCTTCAAAGAGAATAAAATACCTAGGAATCCAACTTACAAGGGATGTAAAGGACCTCTTCAAGGAGAACTACAAACCACTGCTCAGTGAAATAAAAGAGGACACAAACAAATGGAAGAACATACCATGCTCATGGATAGGAAGAATCAATATCGTGAAAATGGCCATACTGCCCAAGGTAATTTATAGATTCAATGCCATCCCCATCAAGCTACCAATGAGTTTCTTCACAGAATTGGAAAAAACTACTTTAAAGTTCATATGGAACCAAAAAAGAGCCCGCATCTCCAAGACAATCCTAAGTCAAAAGAACAAAGCTGGAGGCATCACGCTACCTGACTTCAAACTATACTACAAGGCTACAGTAACCAAAACAGCATGGTACTGGTACCAAAACAGAGATATAGACCAATGGAACAGAACAGAGTCCTCAGAAATAATACCACACATCTACAGCCATCTGATCTTTGACAAACCTGAGAGAAACAAGAAATGGGGAAAGGATTCCCTATTTAATAAATGGTGCTGGGAAAATTGGCTAGCCATAAGTAGAAAGCTGAAACTGGATCCTTTCCTTACTCCTTATACGAAAATTAATTCAAGATGGATTAGAGACTTAAATGTTAGACCTAATACCATAAAAATCCTAGAGGAAAACCTAGGTAGTACCATTCAGGACATAGGCATGGGCAAAGACTTCATGTCTAAAACACCAAAAGCAACGGCAGCAAAAGCTAAAATTGACAAATGGGATCTAATTAAACTAAAGAGCTTCTGCACAGCAAAAGAAACTACCATCAGAGTGAACAGGCAACCTACAGAATGGGAGAAAATTTTTGCAATCTACTCATCTGACAAAGGGCTAATATCCAGAACCTACAAAGAACTCAAACAAATTTACAAGAAAAAAACAAACAACCCCATCAAAAAGTGGGCAAAGGATATGAACAGACATTTCTCAAAAGTAGACATTCATACAGCCAACAGACATATGAAAAAATGCTCATCATCACTGGCCATCAGAGAAATGCAAATCAAAACCACAATGAGATACCATCTCACACCAGTTAGAATGGCGATCATTAAAAAGTCAGGAAACAACAGGTGCTGGAGAGGATGTGGAGAAATAGGAACACTTTTACATTGTTGGTGGGATTGTAAACTAGTTCAACCATTATGGAAAACAGTATGGCGATTCCTCAAGGATCTAGAACTAGATGTACCATATGACCCAGCCATCCCATTACTGGGGATATACCCAAAGGATTATAAATCATGCTGCTATAAAGACACATGCACACGTATGTTTATTGCAGCACTATTCACAATAGCAAAGACTTGGAATCAACCCAAATGTCCATCAGTGACAGATTGGATTAAGAAAATGTGGCACATATACACCATGGAATACTATGCAGCCATAAAAAAGGATGAGTTTGCGTCCTTTGTAGGGACATGGATGCAGCTGGAAACCATCATTCTTAGCAAACTATCACAAGAACAGAAAACCAAACACCGCATGTTCTCACTCATAGGTGGGAACTGAACAACGAGATCACTTGGACTCAGGAAGGGGAACATCACACACCGGGGCCTATCATGGGGAGGGGGGAGGGGGGAGGGATTGCATTGGGAGTTATACCTGATGTAAATGACGAGTTGATGGGTGCAGCAGACCAACATGGCACAAGTATACATATGTAACAAACCTGCATGTTATGCACATGTACCCTACAACTTAAAGTATAATAATAATAAATAAATTAAAAAATAAATAAATAAAAAAAAAATAAATCAAAAGAAAGTTTTTAAAGCAAAGAAACAAACCAAAAAGCAAAAACCCAGCTAGTTGCATTAGAATTATCTTTTTGAATATTAAAAAAAAAAAAAAAAAGAAACATCCATGTAATGGCTCAGAATGTTCTTTGAAGATTGTGGCCAGGCTTTCTTTATCTGGGCCTTTTCTCACCTAGCTCCATCTTCATATACCTGCCACCAATGACACATCAGCTCATTCCTCCCATCTATGATTCTGCTTTGACAAGGAAAGATTTCAACTTAAGTTCCTGCAGCTCTCTTTTTTTAGCGTCTCTTTTCATCTTTTTCTCTCGTCTTCTCTTCCAGTTCCACTTGAAGATCTTTCTATTATCACCACCAATTAGTCTCTCATTGTAATACTTCCTTCTTCCACTCATATTCTGAATACACAATGCACTCCACTAGTACTTAAACAAAGTTCCTGTGTTTGCTCTGATTATACAATTTGCAAGACCAATACTCTGTGAATTATTTCCAACATGATCATGATTGTCAATTATGATTATGATTTAGGATTATGATTTCACCTACTCATGATTGGTGAAAATTGTCATCAATTCAGACATGCTATCTCCAACTGCAGTACCTTGACTGGAAATTTGGCCTGAATAACCAAGACCTCCATGAACGAGAAAAGAAGATATAATGTTCTTTGCTATTCAATTATCTTTTTCACAACAGAAAAAATATAACTCTTTGTAGAAATAGTGTAACACAAAAAACATAAACTGTTTTGAAAAGTATTCCTTATAACATCATAGACAATTCAGAGTAAGCTACTGAACTTACCAATTCGTATTCTCAGCCACTACACAATTGTCGAGAAAAATCACACTGAGTGTGTGAAATTGGAGTTAGCTCTACTCTGGGTTTAATCATGGTTCTGGTACGAGTCAATGAAGCATCAAAAGTTGAGGTACACTGCTGTCGTCTTTGATAACATTTGGATAAAACATTGTTGCATCACACATTACTTTGCTTCCCACTATGGTTGCTTGTTTGTTTGTGTGTTTGCTTGTTTGGTGCTGTTGGACAATTTTTGCACTTACCTGTATTCTTTCTGGCAAAAGTAATACAAAGTGTTATCCTTAAATTCGGCTGTTTCCCAAATGTGAAAGCTGGCTATTCAGTATGTTTGTTCTTGTCAATCATGCTACATGTAAACTGTTGATTATTTTCTTAATTCCAACTCCCAGAGAAGAAATTTAGCACCGTCTATTCTCGCTTATGCTTTTACTCCCTAATCCAAATGCTCTGGCAGTATATTTTTTCCAATATCATCTCAATCACAAGTTTTCCTAATGTCACTGCTCCCACTGCTAAATAAAGCAGAGAGATCTATTTCAGAGATTTTCAACATAATGTTCCAATAATTTTGTCTCTCCCTCTTAAATCACCACAGATCTAAATATGTCTCAATCTCCTCAAGACCTAGTAACTAGATGACAACATACACCTTGAGATCATTCCAAAGATGTCAATCAGTTCAAATTTGGTAAATATGGAATCACTTGATTAAATGTCTGATATAGCAGAAGAAGAAATTTTGCTTGGTTGGCTTCCCACTGTAGCTTTTAAACAATCATATTCTTTTTTCCTAGGGACTGATACCATTCACTCTTCCCCTTTCTCTTCCATTCAGTCTGGAAAGAAATGGAAGTGTCATCAGCTTTCTCCTATACCTCACCTGCATATGTACCTTTTAAATTTTTATTCCTTTTCTCCAAATTTCCTCCCTTCACCAACTGGCCCCAACTTTAGCTACCTCTGTCTCCTATTTGATTACAAACTTACCACAATGGCAAAATTATTCCTGTGGGGGCACTATTCTCATCTTCCCTCTGCTTCCCTTCCTCTTTGTTTGTCTCCAACAGATTCTATCCTTGAATTTGAACCTACAAATAGTCATCTAGTTATACAGAGCCTCATTCTACTTAACACTCTTCTCATACCACATGCTACAAGTACTTGGAAATACACACCACCTTTTCAACAATTCTGACATCCATTATTTAGGAATTTCACCATTCTCTCTAGGAACTGGCCTGAGGACACGTGTAATATGAGATTAATAAATCTCATAGACAAACACAACAACTAAGGTGTGAATAAAGTGACAATTTGAACATGTGCACAGTTTTTGTCCCATGGTCTATTCATTTTGGAAAAGGTTACTACGGTTCAGTTTTTAAACAAATTTTTATATATGCAATAATTTTAAATTTAGAGAAAAATTACAAAGGCATTACAGAAAGTTCCCATTTACTCCTCACCTAGTCTTCCCTACTATTAGCATCTACATAACCATGATGCATTTGTCACAACTAAGGAAATAACTTTGGTACATTACTACTAACCAAATTCAAGACTTTATTTAGGCCAGGTGCCATGGCTCACACCTGTAATCCTAACACTTTGAGAGGCCAAGGCAGGAGGATCATGTGAGGCCAGGAGTTTGAGACCAGCTTGGAAAACATAATCAAACCCTCATCTCTTAAAAAAAAAAAAAAAAATGTATTAAGTTAGGCCTGGTGGCACGTGCCTGTAGTCCAAACTACTTGAGAGGCTGAGGCCAGAGGATTTCTTGAGCCCAGGAGCTCAATGCTGCAGTGAGCTAGGATAATGCCACTGCACTTCATTCTGGGAAATAGAGTAAAACCCTGGCTGAAGGAAAAAAAGCCACTTTATTCAGATTTTATTAGTTTTTCATTATTGTCTTTTATCTGTTTGAAGATCCCATATTTTACTTAGTAATCGTGTACGTCACCTTAGCTTTCACTGACCTATGACAGTTTATCAGTCTGCTTGTTTTGCTTGATGAACCTCCCGGTTTTTAGAACTGTCCGGTATGGGTTTTGGGGAGAAAGAGTACAGAGCTATAGTGCCATTTTCACCCCATCATATAGACAGGTACATGTCTTATCATTGATGATGTTAGCCTTAACCACCTGATGTGTGTCAGCTTTCTCTTCTAGAAAATCACTTTTCCCTGACTCTTTTCATACACAAGTATTCTTTGCTAGTGACTGTATTAGTCCATTCTGACATTGCTACAAACATATACCTGAGACTAGGTCATTTATAAAGAAAAGAGATTTAATTGGCTTATTGTTCCAGAAACTGTACAAAAAGCATGGCTGGGGAAGCCTGAGGAAACGTATAATTATGGCAGAAGGCAAAGGAGCAGCAGGCACATCCTACAAAGCTGGAGCAGGAGGAAAAGAGACTAAAAGGGGAAGTGCTATACACTTTTAAACAACGAGATCTCATGATTACTCACTCACTATCACAAAAACAGCAAGTGAGAAATCCACTCCCATGTTCCAATCACCCCCCACCAGGTCTCTCCCCAAACACTGACAATTACAATTCAACATGAGATTTGGTGGAGGGGGGGACATAGAGCCAAACCATATCATTCCACCCAAGCTCTTCCTAAATCTCACGTCCTTCTCACATTTCAAAACACAATCATGCCTTCTCAACAGTACCCCAAAGTCTTAACTCATTCCAGCATTAACTCAAAAGTCCAAGTCCAAAGTCTCATTGAAGACAAGACAAGCCCCTTCTGCCTATGAGCCTATAAAATAAAAAACCAAGTTAGTTTCTTCCAAGATACAATAAGGGGACAGGCATTGGATAAATGCTCCCATTCCAAAAGGGAGAATCCGGCCAAAACAACAGGGATACAGGTCCCATGTAAGTTTGAAACCCAGCAGGGCAGGCAGACATTAAATCATAAAGCTCCAAAATAATCTCCTTTGACTCCATGTCTCACATTCAGGCCACACTGATGTAGTGAGTGGGCTTGCAAGGCCTTGGGAAGCTCTGCCCCTATAGCTCTGCAGGACTCAGCTTCCCTGGCTGCTCTCAAGGGCTGGTGTTGAGTGCCCGCAGCTTTTCCAGGTGCATGGTACAAGCTGTTCATGGACTTAGCATTCTGGGGTCTGGAGGATGGTGGCCTTTTTCTCAGAGCTCCAATAGGCAGTGCCCCAGTTGGGCTCTTGGTCTGGCCCATGAAACCACTTTTCCCCCCCAGGTTTCCAGGCCTGTGATGGGACAGGCTGCCAAAATGGTCTCTGAAATGCCTTGGAAGCACTTTCCCCATTGTCTTGACTATTAACATTGGGCTCCTCTTTACTTATGAAAATTTCTGCAGCAGGCTTGAATTTCTCCACAGAAAATGGTTTTCTCTTTTCTACCTCATAGTCAGGCTGCAAATATTTTAAACTTTTATGCTCTGCTTCCCTTTTAAATGTAAGTTCCAGTTTCAAGTCATTTCTTTGTTTGTGCAAATGAGCATAGGCTTTTAGAAGTAACCAGGCCATATCTTAAACACTCTGCTGCTTAGAAATTTCTTCCATGAGATACACTAAATCATCTCTCTCAAGTTCAAAGCTCAACAGATCCCAAGAACAGGGGCACAATGCTGCCAGTCTCTTTGCTAAAGCATAGCAAGAGTAACTTTTACTCTAGTTCTCAATAAGTTCCTCATGTCCATCTGAGACCACCTCAGCCCAGACTTCACTGTCCACATCACTCTCAGCATTTTGGCCACAGCCATTCAACAATTCTCCAGCAAATTCTAAACTTTGCTTCATCTTTTTTGTCTTCTTCTGAGCCTTCCAAACTGTTCTAGCCTCTGCCTGGTACCCAGTTCCAAAGTCACTTCCACATTTGCAGGTATCTTTATAGCAATACTCTACTTTTCTGGTACCAATTTTGCAAGTTACTAACTCAAGAGGATAGAATTAATTCCACCTTTTGGAAAAGAAGTTATCTACATAAACTATTCATTAGAGACTTATCTGTACTCCTTTATTTATTTGTTCGCGAACATAACTATTTATTCAATAATTTATATCCTTTTGGTCTGTGTATATTTACTTAATCCTATGATTATAATTTAATACTGTTATTTATTGTGTTGAACAAATTCTTTCAGCTTTGGCCATTGTGAGCCTTTTCAGATTGGCTCTTATGTCCTTTGACATCCTCATCATTCTGTTTTTGAATACTTCCTTAATTTACGACTCTGTAAGAAATGACAGGCTCATCTTATACATCCTGTGCCCCAGCCTTAGGATTCACCATTTCTCTGGGAAGCCCTGGTTTCTTTGATTACAGAATAGTATTGAAAATAACAAGCTTGTTCACCATCACTTTGCTCCTTCTTCGGATACCTCCTGGCGCAGAACTGTCCAACTCTGCATAAACCCAGAACTTCATGTTGCTTCTGCCTTAGCCCCATCTCCATTAACTTTCTTGGAAAGTGTGCCACTCCTAGCTTTAGCCTAACATTCTTATAATCAGTTGGAGCATTCTCTTGCCTACCAGCAGTAACAAAAATCCCTGAAAAAAAAGTAAGAAAGTGGAAAGGTAAAATGCCCCTGTGCTAAAGCACAATTTATAACCAAAGAAAAGGAATGGAAGTAAATTAAATAAACATTCTTTATGGAAGAGTTTTGATTACTTCATGAGACATCATCTTTCACAAAACAAGTAAAACAGAAACAAGTTAAGCCTGAAAAGTGAACTAACACAGACTCATGTCAGATAAGGTATTCAAATAATATAGGTATAAAAACTGATAAGCAGAAAATTTTTTGACTTTTACATATTGGCAGAAATATTTTCAGAATATCCTTGTCAAACCTATTTTTTTTAACCTCCAAAGAATATGATTATTTTTGAGAGACCAGATGGCCAATAATTTGTAATTTTAAAAAGGCATAAATTAGGAGTCACTGCCATGAATACTGAGTCGCATATTAATGGTTATGGTCAGCTACTTCAAGAGGTGTGTCTACTGAACAAGCCTATCAAGAGATAACCACCAAATATTTGATAGAAGAGAACCAAAAATTCATCAGAATCCTTCCTTAAAAGTTTCTCTCATATGCAAAGACTATTTTGACTGTGAAAGTCACATCTCTTTATTGAATATTCAAGCTTTCTTTGTACAATTCAACATCTTTGGCTTTGAAACAAAGGAAGACTCTTTGGGTGAGGAAAAAGATCTCCTTTGAAAGTAGTATACATAGACAATTACTGTTTAGGTGTTAACAAATATTCACTAATTTATACCTTGTATGAAAGCTAATATTAATTTTGATTTGTGTCAAGTACCTCAATAAATTCCATAAATTTATTTTTACTTCTCTTAATCATAAAAAGTAAAAACATAAAGGAAGTCACACCTGTTCTTAGCTCAGTCCAGACTGGCTCAATCATTATTTCTTGGTTAAAGAAACCATGAGACATGCTGTATTTATTTAGAAAAAATAGACTTCTTCAATCTTCCTGTAGATGAAGTAGACTCCAATCAAAAAGAGACTTTTACCTAAAAACTGTGTTCCAGGCCAATAAAGCTGACAAGGTATCTAACTGCTCAAAACTAGAGAGGAAACTACAGACTTTTTAAGGATAAAAAGGGGAAGTTTTGAAAAATCTTATCTGTCTCTGTTATGCCCTTTTCTTAAGCTAAATAACATTAGGTTAAAGATGAGTTTCTCATTTCTTGTTTGAAACTATATGATGAACAACAGATGCATAAAACACGGCATGTGTTTCAAATGCTATGCTGTAAACTTATCCAAGCTGGAAGAATTGAGACAAAAAGAATAATCATGCTTTCACTGAAACCTTCCTTCTGAAAGACTGACTAAAATCATGAAGAGTGTTTTCCTATTGTGGGAAAATCGATTTTCAGACCTTGGTACTAATAGTGACTAACTGAAATTGTAAAAGAAGGTGAAACATGTAGAAAACAGCCATGTTGGAGTGGGGAAACAAACTGAACTCAGGTAAGAAAGCAATCAACGAGGTAGGAACCAACTGAATCTCAGAAAGGGTACATCATCTGTCACCAGATGAAGAATGAACCCAGAGAAATGATAGCTTCAGGAATCAAGGAAAATGACAGTGAAAGAGAATTTCCATTGCAACTGGGTGTATGCACACTGGGAGATAAACTGGGAAGAAGACCCAAGAGATAATAACATTGTCTATATTTAATTTGACAGCATGAGAACGAGGTAGACATCTTGTTAAGGCTGTTAAAACTGAAGAGAAAACTTGGCAGCTTTAAAGATAAAACTAATGTCTATACATAATTGCTTACATTATGCATGTTCTGATAAATACTCAGTAATTTATTACACATTATAAATTCCACAAGTATTAATAGTCCACTTTCATACCTATTTTTTATTTTGGTGTCATTTACAGTTCTTAATATAGCACCCCAAGAAAGTTCTTTTTAAACTAAGCCTTAGAGACAAAAAAATAAGTGTAGACAGAATATATCACACTTCCAGAATTAACATCCAAAAACACATATTCTAAAGCCTCCCAATGAGAATGGAAAAACTATCAATTAAATAAGACATTATACTCATGAAGTGTCAGCATAGGCAATGGTTATTTCAGGAATACCACATAAATGTCTTAGTTTTCTTCTACTGCCTTTTAAAATTTTCTCCCTTACAAATAACAAAAGTGTTTGAGAATTATTTCTTTCTACCATGAATCCAAGGTTTCCTTCTCTAAATGCTAATCTTGAAAGACAAAAATTACACACACACACACACACACACACACACACACACACACACCCCTTTCATTAGCCAGGGTTATCCAGAGAAACAGAATAGGAGGATGGATGGATACATACATAGGTAGGTAGGTAGGTAGGTAGGTAGGTAGGTAGGTAGGTAGGTAGGTAGATAGATAGATAGATAGATTGATTGATTTTAAAGAAATGGTACACACAATTGTGGAGGCAGAGGAATCCAGATAGATAGATAGATAGATAGATAGATAGATAGATAGATAGATAGATAGATAGATAGATTTTAAAGAAATGGTACACACAATTGTGGAGGCAGAGGAATCCCCAATCTTCTACCTGCCAGCTGGAGGCCCAGGAAAGCTAGTTGTGTAGTTCCAGTCCAAGACCAAAGGCCGAGAACCAGGAGAACCAATTATGTAAGTTCTAGCCCAGGTTTGAATACCTAAGAACCAGTAGAGCCAGTGGTGTAAGTACTACTCCAAAGACAAAAGACCGACGTTCCATCTAAAGCAGTCAGGAAAAGAGAGTAAATTCTACCTTCCTCTGTCTTTATGTTCTATTAAGGCCCTCAATGGATTGGATGATGCTCACCCACACTGGGGAGGGCTATCTGTCTTACTCAGTCTACAGCTTCAAATGCTAATCTCATCCAGAATCACCCTCACAGACATACCCAGAAATAATGTTTAACCCAGTATCTGGGCACTCCATGACTCAGTCAAGTTGACACATAAAATAATTTATATTACATCCCATTTACAAAGATGTGTTCATTTTCAGACACATACACTGATATGGTTTGGCTCTATGACCCCACCCAAATCTCATGTCATATTGTAAACTTCAGTGTTGGAGAAGGGGCTTGATGAGAGGTGACTGAATCATGGGGGCAGACTTCCCCTTTGCTATTCTCATGATAGAGTGTTCATAAGATCTGGTTGTTTAAAAGTGTGTAGCGCTTCTTGCATCACTCTCTATCTCTCATGCTGGCCATGTGAATATTTGTTTGCTTCCCTTTCACCTTCTGCCATGATTATAAGTTTCCTGAGACCTCCCCAGAAGCAGAATCCCATACAGCCTACAGAACTGTGAGTGGATTAAACATCTTTTCTTTATAAATTAACCAGTCTTAGGTATGTCTTCATAGCAGTGTGAGACCTGACTAATACTGAAAATTGGTACTGGAAGTGGAACATTGCTATAAAGATACTATAAATGTGGAAGGAGCTTTGAAACTGGGTAACAGATAGAGGATGGAACAGTTTGGAGGGGTCAGAAGAAGAGAGGAAGATAAGGGAAAGTTTGGAACTTGCTAGAGACTAGTTAAATGGTTGTGACCAAAATGCTGATACAGATATAGACAATGAAGTGTAGGCTGAGGTGGTCTCAGATGGAGATGAGGAACATACTGAGAACTGTAGTAAAGGTCACTGTTGGTATGCTTTAGCAAAGAGATTGGTGCCATTGTACCCTGATTTAGGGTATCTGATGGAAGAAATTTCTAACCAGCAAAGTGTTCAAGGCTGCTTCTAAAAGCCTATGCTTATTTGCATAAGCAAAGAAACGACTGAAACTAGAACTTATATTTAAAAGGGAAGAAGAGCATAAAAGTTTGGGAAATTTGTAGCTTATGTGGTAGAAAAGAAAAACCCATTTTCTGTAGAGGAATTCCAGCCTGTTGCAGAAATTTGCATAAGTAAAGAGGAGCCGAATGTTAATAGCCAAAACAATAGAGAAAGTGCCTCCAAGGCATTTCAGAGACGTTTGTGGCAGCCCCTCCCATCATAGGCCTGGAGACTTAGGAGAGAAAAGTGGTTTCAAGGGCCAGATGAGAGAAAAGTGATTTCGTGGGCCAAACCCAGGTCTCCACTGCTCTGTGCAGCCATGGGACATGGCACCCTGTGTCCCAGCCACTCCAGCTGCAGCCATGGCTAAAAGGGGCCAAGGTATAGCTCTGGCCATTGCTTCAGAGGGTGCAACCCCCAGGCCTTGGTGGCTTCCACATGGTGTTGAGCTTGCAGGTGAACAGAAGGAAGAAGGTGAGGCTTAGGAGTCTCCACCTAGATTTCAGAGGATGTATGGAAACACCTGAATGTCCCTGCAGAAGTGTGCTGAGGGGGCAGAGCCCTCATGGAGAACCTCTACTAGGGAAGTGCAGAGGGGAAACATGGGTTAGGAGCCCTCACACAAGAGTCCCCACTGGGGCACTGCCTACTGGGGCTGTGAGAAGAGGGCTACCGTCCTCCAGACCCCAGAATGGTAGATCCATCAACAGCTTGCCCCATGCACCCAAAAACATTGCAGACACTCAACACCATCCCTTGAGAGCAGCCAGGGGAGCTGAGCCCTGCAGAGCCACAGGGGCAGAGCTGCCCAAGGCCTTGTGAGCCCACTCATTGCATCAATGTGTCCTGGATGTGAGACATGGAGTCAAAGGAGATTATTTTGGAGCTTTATGATTTAATGTCTGCCCTCCTGGGCTTCAAACTTACATGAGGCCTGTAGTCCCTTTGTTTGGGCCAAATTCTCCCTTTTGGAATGGGAGCATTTACCCAATGCCTGTACCCCCATTATATCTTGGAAGTAACTAACAGTTTTTTTTATTTTACAGGCTCATACGCAGAAGATACTTGCCTTGTCTCAGATGAGACTTTGGACTCGGACTTTTGAGTTAATGCTGGAATGAATTAACACTTTGCGGTACTATTGGCAAGGCATGATTGTGTTTTGAAATGTGAGAAGGACATGAGATTTGGGAGGAGCTGAGGTGGAATGATTTGGTTTGGTTCGGTGTCCCCACGGAAATCTCATGTCAAATTGTAATCTTCAGTGTTGGGGGAAGGACCTGGTGGGAGGTGATTGAATCATGGGGGCAGACTTTCCCCTTACTTTTCTGGTGATACAGCTTTCACGAGATCTGATTGTTTAAAAGCTTATAGAACCTCTCTCTTCACCCTCTCTCTTATGCTGGCAATGTAAAGATGTCCTTGCGTCCCCTTCATATTCTGCCATAATTGTAAGTTTCATGAGGTCCCCCCAGAAGCAAAAGCCTGTACAACCCACAAAACTGTAAACCAATTCAACCTCTTTTCTTCATAAATTACCCAGTCTTAGCTATGTCTGTATAGCAGTGTGAGAACAGACTAATACACACACCCATCTGCAAATAACTTAAATAAATCCAAACTAGATCCTTCCAATTCAGTGGAATCACTTTTCTATATGAGAATAGGTTGAATTTCGTTAAAAATCTTTATTTTGACAAAATCTTTAAAAATGTTTATTTTAAATCGGGGGGCACTTATTTGTAAGTCAGAACTTCTCAAATTTTCAATAATATTTATAAGCTTATCTGTATAATGAATATATTTAAAGATGTAAGTATATTGCAGCTAATGCTCAATGATTGGGAAATGGCTAATGTTAGCAAAAAAAATGGTTAATGTTTAATATAATCTGAAACTCATGAAATAATTCTTTGATGTAAAAATCAGTCCAATTTATTGGATCAGTTATGAAAAGTACAACCATAAAAATACTTCATGGAGGTTTTTCTGTTGGTTCAGTTTCTGTTAAATGTAAGAGAGTCGGCTGGGCGCAGTGGCTCACACTTATAATCCCAGCACTTTGGGAGGCCAAGATGGGCAGATTGCTTGAGGTCAGGAATTCAAGACCAGCCTGGCCAACATGGCAAAACCCGGTCTCCAATAAAAATATAAAAATTAGCCAGACACGCTGGTGCATGTCTATAATCCCAGCTACTGGGGAGGCTGAGGCAGGAGAATTGCTTGAGCCTGGGAGGTGGAGATTTCAGTGAGCTGAGATCGCCCCACTGTACTCCAGCTTGGGAAACAAAGTGAGACGCTCTCAAAAAAAAAAAAAAAAAAGAAAGAAAAAAGAAAAATAGAAAAGAGTTATCTAGCTATTGAACTCAGCCGAATATTAGCCATGGTATTTGCTGTATAAAATAGTGTATTTGCATGTATATCTGCATATCTCTTGGTACACATATAGGCATACAGAATAGGATGGTGTAATTTTAAAAGTCACTCAAAGAAAAGAAAAAATATTATTTCTCTGCTTACTCCATTACATCTATGACCCCAGATAAGTCATTGAACCTTTCTGAGACTCAGATTTTTTACGTATAAAATGAGAAGGCTGGACTAGTTAATTTCTCTAAAGTTCCTTCTTGTTTTAATGTTTCTGTTATTCTCTGATTTTATATGCATATGTTATTATTAATAATTAACTTTGTTTATTAGGTGAGTTGTAAATCCAGGAGGGACTTAGATGTAAATAAAGAGCTCCAATTAACAAACTGATATAGGAATCTGTGAGATAGCAAGGGAAAAGTTAGCTTAGTGGCAGAAGTATCTCAATACAACATATCCAAAATGGATAAATAAAATGAAGCAAGGAGTGAAGCCAAATGCACATTGTGAAGCAAATTATACTTGCTAGAAGGAAACAAATTTAGTTTCTAAGAAAATAGCAGGGAACATGAAAGGGAAACAAGCCTGTCTACGCAATTTTCATTGTCCTTGACATTATTTTAAGCTATTCAGAGAAAGTATCACTTTTCCTGTTATCAAGAGAAGAATTCATCTATGGGTCCTCTTTATGATGCTGTGAAATGTAGTAAAGAATACTTAACAGCAACCTTCCATGAAATACAACAACTACTTTCAAGGGGTAGTTTATTACAACATTCCTTATATACAAGGACTTCAAGCCTATACTTTTTTTTTTTTTTTTTTGCCCACCCTGCCCAAGCCTATACTTTCTGATGATTAGCTGAATAGAGCTATGGAGCTATTCTATCACGCTCATTTAAGTGTAGAGGTACATGCTATGTATTGTCCAAGGACACCCACCTTAATAGAAGAAAACTATAACTCTGCCTGGGGACATGCCAAGAAAGTATTACAGGCAAGTCAAAGGTTCTGCCTCATTAAAACATTTGGCTTTACCCTAGGAAACAAATGGAAGATCAAAGCTACAATACTTTTAATCTGTAAAAAATAATGTAAGTACATATGTGTAACCAAATACCCACCTAAGTATAAAGCCAACCTTGTTATACAGCAGATGTGTTTACCAAATCTCATTTCCTGGGCATATGGCCCTCTTTCAATGGTAAACAAAAACCTCTCCCCAGCCCCCTTGATGTTGGGCAAGGCAATCTAAATGTCACTCATCGATGAAATGTGATTGGAAGTGATATGTGTCATTTATGGCTTGAGGCAATGAAAAGTCCCTGGATAACTCTCCAATCTTCCTCTTATCCTATTAGGATAATACTGGAGAAGACCTCAGGTTGAGGTCACAGAATAACAAGATCCTTAAATTGCCAAGTAACTTCCTGAAAGATCTACATTCCTGGGGAATCACCCCAGGACATCCGGCAGACTTCAAAAAAGTAAAAATAAATTTCTGTTACGTTAATCACTGAAGAACTGTTACTGTAGCAGGAGTTTAGACTATCGTAACTAACACAGCATCCATATAAAGTATAGTTCTCTGATGAATACCCAGATAAACTGGTTGCAAAACATACTTCTAAATAACTGAAGGAATGCACTTCATAGGCTCGCTATTTATGTCAGATAAATGTTAGGTAATATCTACGAAATAAACAAAAACAAAGAAAGTTGGTTTTGGGGAATTCTGTGAATTCTTTCTTTCTGGCAGTAATTAAATAAGCCAGTGTCCAGTAAAGCCACTGTCTCAGACAGGGTCCCGGCAGTAAAAAGGCAGTATATTCAAATGGAATAATTGAGGACAATTTAATAAAGGGATACTTAAAAATTGTTGACAGGGTTAAAATAAAATAATATGGTAAGAAAAACCAAGTTCTCACTAATACTCCAGACTAGCAAAGGTACAGATGCATCACCACCCTAAAGCTAAAGGGATAATGAGAAAAAAATGGTTCCAGGTATCCAAATAAAGCTGAGACTCTAGTCTGTGGGAAAAAAATGAACCCACAGTCAACTTGTAACCTGATCTCTCTTTTCTCCAGCCTTCTGATCTCCTGTGAGTGCATGGGCTATAACCAACGAGAAGTGAGAGCAGAGTGGAGACTGTTGGTACAGTCCAAAGAAGCCCACCGTCCAAGGCACAAAGGAGGGTGGAGAAGGCTGGAAGATGAATCTGCAGGGAGAAATCCAAGATAGTCAACTAAAGCCATGCTATCTGCATAGTGGATAATTTTTATCTTTCTGTTACCTATAGAGGAAGAGGAAGACTATCACAATACCTCAGAAAAAAACATTCTGAGGTCCTGAGAAAGGATAGAAAGGAAGTGGAAAATAGGGACAGATAAGAGAGACATTCTGCAGGTTGAATGTATAGACTCGTGGTAATTAATTGTGAAGAATGAAGGCATTAAAAAAGAAGGTAAGGAAATGCTTCTAATTTGTTTGAGAGAATGAGTCAAGAAAACTAGTGATTCTGGCTTGGCATCCTGTAGCCAATTTGAATAAGGTCAATGTTGGAGGACTCAGGTTATTCAGAACGACAGACTTGTCAACGGTTGGAACATCAATGTAGTTGGATTAGGAAACAGAACCAAGCCCTCTTTTACTACCTATCCCTCAACTTTCTCGTGACAAGGAATTTACCCTCTGCTCAAAGTAAGATGTGTAATTTGCTCCTTACTTAGACTTATCTGCTCCTTACTTAGAGTCTTTTCATACGTGCTCCCATGATCTAGAGCAGAAAATGATACTTCAGGGTACATTCACAGACAAGAGACTTAGCTGCTTTTGCCTGCAATTATTAATCATTTACACGCAACATTATCTTTGCAAAGCATTTGGCAACCATTAATTAAATCTCATAACACTCCTGTAGGTAGCTTTCTAATAAAAAGAAACATTCACAGAAGCCCAGCCCTCATCAAAACTGAGAAACTGGCACATAATTTCTTCAATGTACCCTTCCTCTTCCAGGCACCAAGGACCTACAAGCTACTCCCATATAGCCCATGTCTTCCTGCCACAAAGGCCCTACTGGACCTAGAAGGTGGCCATCCTATGCTCTCAAATTCCCTTTTCCCGACTCCCAAAATCTAACCCCCCAGGGTAGTAGCATTCATTTACTGAAATAAACTTAACTCTGTCTAATTGTTACCAGATACCACAGTATCTTAATCCCAAAGAGATGTGATAAATGGCAGATTTCATAAACTGTGACAAAAGAGGGTACCAAAATATTTTTTGATAAGGGAAAAAAAGTTTGGTTGATTTTTTTCCCAAGTCTACATTATTGAAGATTAGTCTTCGGTATACTTGCTTCAAATATATAGTATGATTGTGAAAATCAAGAATACAAGTGCAGGGCTCTGGACAATATTGATAATGCTATCCAGATTGAACAATTTGGACAGAACTCCCTAACAGGAAAAGAGCCAGAGAACGGAGTTACCTGGGCCTACCAACTGTGGCCATTACAAATTACTCATCCTTTGAACAGGAAGGGAAAAGTCTGTCTTCCTTCCCTACATTCTAAATCTACTACTTCACCTATAATTTGAATCTCACTTAATAGGTTCACCATTTACAGTTTCCAAAACCAGAATCCTTGGATTTGTCCTCAACACTTTCTTCATCATACTACATATACAAAACAATCACCAGTCAAGTCCTGTTGATTCTATCTGCAAAATTAAAAACGAAAGTTGCCAACTCTCCTCCATTTTCCTTCTATTCCCTTACTTCACATTATTGTCATCTCTTTTCTGGAAGATTAACCATTTTCTGATCTTGGCCTCATCCAATTTCTTCTCTGTTACCAGGGTAACTTTTAAAATATGAATCTGGAAAACACTATTTATGATAGTTCAGACTTCACTCCTTCTATGAAATCTACCACAATGCCCCAGGCATAGTCTTCTCCTTCTGTGTCCATCTCTCCATTGTAGCAATTAATATATCACACTGTTATGCATCTACTTATATATCTATTTCTTCATTACATTTGGAGTATAGGGACTACATCTTCCTCATCTCTTTATATCCAGAATTGTGCCAAGACACACATTTTTTGCTACACATTTGTTAAAATATTTGCCATTATAATTGCTTCATAAGGTTAACACTTGGAAGGTCTCAATTGAAATGCAAATATTACTTAATGGGTAATTACCCACTCAGCTATTAATGCATTACTTAGGCCATCCCAGTCACCCCATCACAGAGCAAGACCCCAAAAGGGTGGATCCCAAGGTGTTTAGGTGATGAAAAGTGATCTGGAAAGGTCTGGAGCATTGAAATGATGTGAGTTGAAGAAGATCAGCATACATAGCTTTTAGGGAGCCACAGTCTTTCCCAAGGATAAGTGTATATAAAAAGGAAAAAATATAAAAATTATGCATAAAAGTGGCCAAAGGGGAATTCAAGTCAAATGGTGCTACATTTTCTATCATGCTCAGGATTGGTCTTGAATACAGTTAGGTGCTACTTTACTTTTCCCAAAAAAAGGATCCAATTAGTATATATTACTCATCTCCTTTAATGCTAAATGGACCCCACATTCTATATTATTCTATCATGCTAGGATTGGATGAAAGATTTGTCATCATCAATCATTCATTCATTTATTCACTCATTTATTATTTCACTTCTAAGGTCATCTATTTCTAGAACAAAAGGCTAAGCAAACCCCCTCCGGACACTCAAGCAAGTAGAAGTAGACTTGTGGGATTAGAGGAATTAGACCTTCTGGTTTGCATTATACCTTAAAGCTATCCCCTAATCTGTTCTCAAATTGCTCCAAGCTATGATTTGACTGATAAAACACCAAGGGCACAATGTTGAATGGTTGGATTTATCCTATGGCATATAAAATTCATAACAATATGAGGAAAATTAAATGATAGACAGCTTTCATTTATATGTATATACATATCATAAACCTTAGTATGGGAGCTGCAGATCTATTAGGCATGGCACTCCAATGTGGTAAGACCTAATTACATTTTTCCGATAAATGAGCCTTGGGATTTTTAACATCTTGAGGATATATGTGAATGTGCAGGAAATGATCACTAGGACAGTATCAAATGTTGGTAGTTTGAATCCACTCCGAAAATTAAAAAAATGCATCAATTAGTTAATGAAGTGACTAACAACTACTGTTGGATCACCTGTTCCTTTTAAACTATGGATGACACATTTGCTTCTTTGGTGGTGCTGATTCTTTATTGATGTGCTTTTGACCATGACTCTGGCAAAATGAGTGCATGGACTCATTTCTGATTTCCCTGCACAGCACCACAAGAGCTGTCCAGAGATACAGCAACCTCTGTGACATAGGAGGCAAGACCTTAGACTCATAGTGAATGATGCTTAAACTTGAACCTCAGCTGTATACATAAAGTTATCATTAAAATGACCATGACCCATGCAGCTCTTTTTACAATTGTCACAACTTTTTGCAATTGTAACAACAAAGCAAATGATGCTGTAAGAAGATGAAAGAGATGGAGAAGGAAGCAGAGAAGCAGAAGCAGTGGTGGAACAGGCAAAAAAATTCTGCCTGCATGCAATAGTCCCATATTTGCAATACTTAGCAACTTTTCAGGTATGTAAACTTTCAGACAGAAATATAAACAAGCAAAAATAGCCAAGTATTCATTCTTTAAATATCTTGTTTAGGTCTTAGCACAGAAAATCATCCCATTGCATTAGGTTTGTTTGCAGCTCAAGATATGAATGAACAACACTGTTCCCTTGATGTTTCTCAATTATATGCCAAGAAAAACAATGTATTGATGCTCTCATGTTAATGTACTATAATTTTTTACATTTCATATACCGAATTATATTTTCTCCTGATAGTGATGTAAGGCTTCAGTACTAAGGACTGAAAAGGCAGCTCTAGTATTTATATATTTAATTTTTTTTTTTTAAATGCATTACAAAGACAGTTTTCTCTTGTGGGCTTACCTTGTAAATGTGCTTTCCAAACAAATTCATTAATTCAAACTCTGCTTCCTATGCAAGAGTTTCAAAAGTATGACTGATTGACACTTTTAAAAATGAACATGAAGGCTATATTAACCAAAATAACATATCCAACTAATAAAAAAAGGTCATCTGTATTTATTAACTTAAATGTCTGGCCATCACTGTGACCTACAAAGTATATTGGACAGTGGCACATTGAGTGCTTATTTATTGAGCCCTACATTCAGGCACTGTGTACAGTAGGAAGGGAGTGAAAATTAGACAAAGTTCTTTCTTTCAAGAAGTTCACAGTGCAATACAGGAGATACATGCAAATATTTATCATACGGTAATACAATGAAGCTATGTAAATGGTTCAGTGATATCACGAAGAGTATAATTAACTCTGTCCAAGTGATCAGAAGTCTTCATCTAAAGGCTTCATCATCTTGAAGCACAAACATTTGCTAGGTAGACAAAGGAAAAGAGATCACTCCATGGAATAATATGTGCAAAATCACAGAGGCAATGAGAGCCTGAACTAAAGCAGTGACATTGAGGATGGAGTGAACGGGATGTGAACACAGTAAAAGAAAGTCAGGAGAAAGAGTGTCTAGCATCTTCCATCCTAGGGAGAATATGAAGAGATGAGATGAACAGAACTGACTTCACAGTGACTACTTTAGAGCAGGGGTCCTCAACCCCCAGGCCATGGATCAGTAGGAGTCCGTGGTTTGTTAGTAACCGGGCCACACAGCAGGAGGTGAGCAGTGAGCGAGCCAGTGAAGCTTCATTTGTATTTACAGCCACTCCTCATCATTTGCATTACCACCTGAGCTCTGCCTCGTCAGATCAGCAGTGGCATTAGATTCTTATAGAAGCATAAACCCTACTGTGAACTGCACATGCGAGGGACCCAGGTTATGCACTGCTTATGAGAATCTAATGCCTGATCATCTGTCATTGTCTCCCATCAATCCTAGATAGGACTGTCTAGTTGCAGGAAAACAAGCTCAGGGCTCCCACTGATTCCACACTATGATGAGCTGTATAATTATTTCATTATATATTGCAATGTAATAATAGAAATAAGGTGCACAATAAATGTAATGCACTTGAATCATCTTAAAACCATCCCCCACCTCTGGTCCATGGAAAAACTGTCTTCCACAAAACCAGTCTTTGATGCCGAAAAGGTTGGGGACCTCTGCTTTAGAGTAATAAAGTTTGAAATTGAAAGGTGAGATGTGACAGAATAAACTTTAGGAGTCCAAAAACCTGGCTTTCAATCCCATTTCTGCTGCTAACAAGCTCCGTGACTTTGGAGGAATCATTTCTCCCTCTGGATCCTAATTGCTCATCTGCAAAATATATTGAGTTGCTCTATGACCTGTGACATCCCTTCTATCTCTGTCATTCTATGGCTATAAATAAAGGTTTTGAGACAAGAAGGCAGGCAGTTCTTAACTTATGTGACTCTGTAGTTCCCAAGGACAGAAAACCAAATTCCTGGAGTAGCAGGTGGGATGGAAGACACAAATGTCACTTGAGAAGAATCGTACGTAAACATAAGTGTAGTCACCTCTCATTATCGAGGCACTGATTATTCATTTTCCAGATTATCTGTGACCTCCGCTTCTCCTCCTCCTGACTGCCTGGCTTTTAGGAAAGTCTCTGTTCATTAAGATCTCCAATGCAAGGTGAGAAGGGAAGGAGGAAAGCACAAGCACCACAGTTGGCTGCTTATTAGCAGATCTGTCTTTATTTAAAGTGGATTTAGGAAGAAGAAGATTGAAGGCAGAAGCTAAAAACAAGTCTTTATGATTATCAATGGATTTCAATTATACAGTTTAGCCTTATTTCCACAGAAAACTGACAGTTTAATATCATAAGTTACTTGTGAAGAATAAAAACAAATAGTAGAAAAGTGAACTTTAAAATTGTAGCAGATGGGAAGCAAAATAAAAGCTCATTTAAAGATCAATTTTACTTCTTGGTGTGAAAACAATGTTGCACCACTGTTCCCCCCAGGACCTTCTCCAGAGACTGGTTTTGCTTAGCCTAAAATTATCTGGACAATAAAAGCCTTCATGACTTCTTTTGGAAAACTGTCCGGGCTCAAACTAAGTCCTCTATCAGGATCCTGGAACAAGCAAGTGAAGTTTTTTTTATTTATTCTAGAGAAGAAAATCACAGGGTCTTGTAATTTATTGAAACACCGAAATGGGCACCAAATCTACATTATGGAGAGGAAAGGGGTACACTAGAGCTAATAATGCTCCAGTGGAAATATTTAGCTCTCCTGCAGAGGAGCAGGTAGGTAAATGCAGTGAGAGGTTCTGTGCTCCTCAGGAAACTAAATACTTTCCCTTTGGAAAGCCCAAATGAACTTACTAAAACAAACAAACAAAGAAAAAACCAGAATGCCTATTTACCATTCACCCATACAATATATTCAATAAATATAAACCAGAAACAGGCAGACTGGCCTGGCACTACAGGGAAAGCAAACAAAAGAAACTATGTAGTGAATCTGGACTTTGGAGGACTAAACCACCACATAAGTATCTAAACATCTAGTTAAGAGGGCAGTTTTGTGATGTGTGAGGCTTTAACATATACAAATATATTATATATTGCACTTCTGTTAATATCATATAGCAAAGTATGCTTATATCTTTCTTGATCTCTTACCTTTACCAATCATATGGAAATTGTTATCACCACTCAAGGGCAGTTTGAGTAGTAGAGGAACACTCAAGTGTTTTAATAAACAAGAATTAAGCACCAAGGTGATTTAGATACTCCAGAGAGTGTAAGATCAATGCAACAATTCTCCAGACTTTAAAATATCAACTGTTTGAATAAAAATTATATGTGATATTTTACAGTTTGCAAGCATTTTCTTACACATTATCTCATTTAACCTGTTTTTTTAATTTCTTTTTGAGACAGAGTCTCACTCCATCACCCAGGCTGGAGAGCAGTGGCACAATCTTGGCTCACTGCAACTTTTGCCTCCCACGCTCAAGTGATTCTCATATATCAGCCCCCTGAGTAGCTGGGATTACAGGCACGCACCACCACGTCCAGCTAATTTTTGTATTTCAGTAGAGAGAGGGTTTCGCCATGTTGGCCAGGGTAGTCTCAAACTCTGGACTTCAAGTGATCCTCCTGCCTCAGCCTCCCAAAGTGCTGGGATTACAGGCGTGAGCCATCATGCCCAGCTTCATTTAACCTTTATAGCAGCCTTGTACCTTAAGTATGTCGTCCCTATTTTACAGATGAGAAAACTGAAACATTGAGAAATTGATTAGGTCACATAGCTGGTTAATATCAACATTTGAATTTGAGCTTCAGTCTTCAGATGCCAGGTCCAGTTTCTATATTTCAGTTATGTTGATTAGAAGATTTTATTCAGAAGAAGGGAACAACAGACACCAGCACCTACTTGAGGCTGGAAGGTGGGAGGAGGATGAGTATCAAAATGCTGTTATGCTTATTACCTGGTACTATGCTTATCACCTGGGTGACTAAATCTGTACACCAAACCCCCATGACACACAATTTACCTATATAACAAACCTGAACATGTACTAGTGAACCTAAAATAAAAATTAAAAATAACCTATAAAAGCACCGAAAATGGTAGTACTGGACACAAATAAATTGCTTTTCAGGAAGAATAAATATTCATCTAAGCTAACCTGGATTGAACCAGTGAGACTTCTGTATTTGAGGAAGTTTGATCAGCCAAAATGCTCAGGGAACAGGGCTTCTGGCTATTGAAATCCTTTTTTGCTTCAATGTTTTTTGTTGTTGTTGTTGTCCATAATTATAATGTGTCTTCATTCATTTTTGTGACATAGGACATAAAGCATATTAAAAAATCCTTAGTGACTTGAGTAGTAAACTAAACAAATATATGTTGATTGATAAACTGCAGGGCCTCTTAAAGCAGCATTCTGGCCATTCACTATTATTATTTAGGGGTATAAGTAAACATATAGAGTTCCAAACCAAATTTATACTGACTTCAAGACACTCCAAGGAAGTTGTTAGAATAAATCACTGATGAAAGTTTATTATCTTACTTGTTTCTTTCTTCCTGGAGTCAAGGTCAAAAAAAAAATCTGTTAGTGATTTTGATGAATTTAATCTTTACTGCAATATATAAATATATTTCAGTGAAAGCTGATCTCCTTTTCAGCACATGGAGACACAAAGCCAAGAGTCACCATACTAAGCGAAACGTAAATGAACTGAGAACCATGGGTCAAGTGAAAACTCTTCCATTTTTTTGAGTCTTCTGTCAGGATCCTGGAATAAGCAGGTGAAGTTTTTTATTTATTCTCGAGAAGAAAATTACAGGGTCTTGTTACTTATTGAAATACTGAAATGGGTATCAAATCTACATTATGGAGAGGAAAGGGGTACGTACTGGAAGACAACACTAGAGCCATCCTGGTGTGCTGAGGCATAAATCAAATGGCTGCTCTATGAAGTAGAATCAAGGTGCTTAGGGAACTCAAGATGGATCTACATTAAGTATATTACAGCTCATTCACAATGACAACTTCAACAAACAATACTGGAATCTGTATGCAGAAGGAAGTTTATTTGAATGTATTCTTTCCTCCAGTGAAGGAGATTTAGAATACTGGAACTTTAACAATTTTGATTAACATCTTTCTAAGGTCTTTTTAGCATTCTCTTCTGTCAAAGGTATGAAGAACAAATCTTCAAAGCCCTCCCTGCTGGGATTTTGCTTGAAACCAAAGACATTCTCAAACAATTATTTTCTCATTAACACAAGGGAGAAGCAGGACTGCCACCACCTCTTCTTTGCCTGTGGCCCGTAATAACCCTACACAATATTTCAGAAGCTACCTTCCTCATTATTTATTATTTTCCAGCGAAATATTTTATCTTACAAAGATCAAGTGTGTCTTGCATTAATTCATATTATAAGCTAAATTTTGACATGCTCTGATCTATGTGTATTATATACAATAGTGATCTGAATGCAATATACTAAAGCTTATAATCTATGTGCATTGCAATACTCAATAAAAAAGCTAACAAAATTTCCTCAATTAGCATAGGAATTGACCTTCATTTTTATCTAGTATGCTAAATCAACTGAATAATTACTCTGAAGACTAGACTAAATGATACCTACTTAGTTTCCCAATTTCTGACTATAAGCTAAGTAATTTGTAAATTACTTACACCCCTAAATATAATATGAATTGATGAACTTTTGGACAGCCCCATGCTACACCTAAACTCAATGATTCATTCTAAATTTCTTTCAATTACCTCCATAAAAACAAACTGTATTTTGGAAGATAGGTTAAACACAAGCAATCTTCAATGAACAATAGTTACTTTTAAATTTTTACATTTTACATTTTACATTTCACGGAAACTAGAAAACATTTCAAACTGATTTATTTTAATTCTTCAACCAGCAAATTAAAACTGAGTAGCTAAATCTTATCCCATTTGATTTTGTATTTTATTATACATTTATAAGAGGATTTAATTGAGTTGTATTAACAGTCACATCCCAAGGACTACTGTTGTCCACGTAGTTTGAAAGTAAAAGTGACATTAATAAACCTTGGGTGGCTGGGAAACAGAAACCATCTATGAACAACCTAATTCTAGCCATAGAAGCAACACTGTAACTGTGCATCCAGGGCCCATAAGAAGTCAGAATAAAAATTCAAGTTGCAAAATGATTTACCATGTTCCACCTTCTTTCACAGCCTCTTATTAGGTATCTGTGGACTTCTGAGCAGAACTAGCATTTCTATTGAGCAAAGGCAAAGGGATTGTGACTTTTCACTAAGTCTCCAGTACTAAGAAAGTAAGAGTATGTTAATCAAATTTATTTATATATATATATTTTTATATATATATAATTTTTTTTTTTTTTGAGACAGAGTCTCACTCTGCCACCCAGGCTTGAGTTCAGTGGTGCGATCTCTGCTCACTGCAACTTCTGCTTCCTGGGTTCAAGCAATTCTCCTGCATTAGCCTCCTGAGTAGCTAGGATTACAGGTGCATGCCACCATGCCTGACTAATTTTTGTATTTTTAGTAGAGATGGGGTTTCACCATGTTGGTCAGGCTGGTCTTGTACTCCTGACCTCATGATCTACCTGCCTTGGCCTCCCAAAGTGCTGGGATTACAGGAGTGAGCCACCATGCCCAGCCTTTATACGATCTTAAAACTGGCAGTGTTATAGATACAGAAATAACATACAAATTGGCACTGATAAACTGGTAAAATGGTCCTACAAAGGGGAATAATGCCAACAGGAGAAAACACAAAGCATTAGGAACAAGCTTGGACTTAAAGATCAAAAAGTGATAACCACAGATACAGTATGGAAGAGCCCCCATTAAAAATTAGTATAGCTTGAGAGACCTGGAATTCATAACTGACTATAAGCTAAGCATGAACCAGCATTGCAATACTATCACAAAGATGCCCCAGGAATGTACTGAAAAATAATACACTGAACAAGTAACTAACATTTATTGGGCTTTTTCTGAGTGCCATGCAGTTTATTAAATGTTTTATACATACATCTCATTCAATGCTTCCAATATCTTATCACATAAAGTAATATATTTAGCATATAGATAGCATCTATATAGGTTTTATATATTTATGTACACAAATTCATTTATATATGTTTAGCACCATCTTACATGTGAGAAAACTGAAGTCCCAGACTTAACTCTTTCTTAGAATTCCTGTGAATACTGAGAAAATGGCTACTATGGTCTTGCAGAGTAAGGTGTTGTAACACTGGAATCTAAATTAAGTATTTTCCTTCTCCCTTGTATAACCTTTTTTTCTCAATAAAAGTGCACAAATGGCTATACAGGACAAATGATTTTGCCTTGTGATCTACTTTGATTTATTAGTAAAACTACAATGATGAATCATATTTAATTATGATCATTAAGAGTGATAAAACATACAAATTGCCTGTTCATCACAAAGATCATGAAAAATGTGCATTTTTGAATTCTGATGCTGAGAGAAGTAACCAAGTTTTCTGCCTGATCCAAAAGAGCTTTCATTCCCTATTGAAACTTCAGAGAATGTCGAGAATCTGAGCGTTAGATGAACCTTAGAGGGTCCATCTTCCAGCCTTCAGGCAGCTGGATAGGAAACATTCCAGGACTAGTTATCAAGTCTCTTGAAGTCAATCAGCAAAATATTTTACTTCTAATAATAACAATCTTTCACGTGTTTTTCATTCTCTCCATGTTTACACAGTACCTAAAACAGCTGTGTTAGATTATTTTGTGAATTGAACAGCCTCCTGTAGCCAGCTCTGAAGCAAGTTTTTAAACCAGGAACAGGTTCATCAAAAGTCTTTGGTTGCCCATAGTGAGTTTTCTACACCTTGATAACCATAAAGGTTTTCATTATGCTCAATAGAAATTTCTACTGCTTCCGTTGTAAGCACTTTTCCATTTTTAAATCTCTGAATAAAAAAGCTATTAAATATCTCTCCCCATAACAACCACTGAAGATGAGATTCCAATTACCTCTTGCCTTTAAAGTGAAATCCCTATCCCAGTAGCATATTCTCATATGAAGAGAAAAACCCACTCTAACCTTTTTTACTGCTCTTCTCTGATGTTTTCAGTTTTGCATCTCTATTTTAAAAGTATGTTGCCATATAGTAAGTGAAGTTGCCACATAGTAAGCACCAATATATGATAGCTATTATTACTATTATTATACCAGATGAAAAAGGAAGATACACTAGACCGATTATCAGAACATGACTGTTGAGTATAGTCCAAATCAACAGTTTCAATCTGTAAATTGGGGTACTCAGGAAGGAAAAGCTGGAACTCAAGAGTCAATATAGAAGAACAGTTGTCAACATTAGAATACTGTATCATAGGTCCTATAGGCCACTAGTCTGTATAGTACAGACAAATACAAAGCGACTTAAGAACACTATAGAAGCCCAGAGATCAGTGCTAGGCAATCGTGTCCTGAGAAGACCAGCAGGGAGAATAACAATCATAAGCCTTAAAGAGGGATTGGTTTGGGAACTGAAACAAAGCTGATACTACAGGGGGGTAATTCACTACTCCACACTGGGGGAATCCCAGAAGGTAGAAGCAGAAAAAAATGAGATTCCTTTGGTAAGAACTAAGATAAAGGTGCGCTCTTTGGTAAGAGAAAATGCTTTACGCATAGCAATAGACACACACTATTCTGCTGTTTACTGTGAGTCAAGTACCATTATAGACACTTTCTTTTGACAATAAGAAAACATTAGAATCCCAAGAGTCATGTGTACCTTTATATAAATTATCCAAGTTATACTCTGCAAGGGTGAAATTAAGGAATTAAACTGCCCAACAAACTACATGTTTTTTTATCATGCCAACAGAGAAATGCTGAAAAAACGATTATTCTAACAACATGGAAATCTAATCCACTAGAGACTTCTCCATGTTTTATAGAACCTCAGCGCTAAAAGGAACCTGAAAGACCATCGAGGTCAATCTCCTGCTAAATTCATGAAAGAACTCTACCACCACCCAGACCTCCGGTCATTTAGCATTTATTTTAACACTTCTACAGCGCTGAGGCACACATTAAATTTTCAAATTATTTCAAGTTTTATATCTGAACCAAACTCTGCCCCCTGATACTTACTCATCTTTACGAGTTTGGATAGATGTGGATCCAAACAGTCACTAAAGAGAAATCTAAATCTAATCCTTCCTCCATCTGAAAATCCTTGTCAGTAAAGGGCACTGACATTTCCTTGCCAACTGGTAAAAGACTTTAACCTCCTACATCAAAGCTTTTCTTTTCTTTTTTTTAAATCTTTTATCATACTTTAAGTTCTAGGGTACATGTGCACAACGTGCAGGTTTATTACATATGTATACATGTGCCATGTTGGTGTGCTGTACCCATTAACTCATCATTTACATTAGGTATATCTCCTAATGCTATCCCTCCACCCTCCCCCAACCCCACGACAGGCCCTGGTGTGTGATGTTCCCCTTCCTGTGTCCAAGTGATGTCATTGTTCAATTCCCACCTATGAGTGAGAACATGCAGTGTTTGGTTTTCTGTTCTTGTGATAGTTTGCTGAGAATGATGGTTTCCAACTGCATCCATGTCCCTACAAAGGACATGAACTCATCCTTTTTTATGGCTGCATAGTATTCCATGGTGTATATGTGCCACATTTTCTTAATCCAGTCTGTCATCGTACATCAAAACTTTTCTTGATCATTCATATATTGTATACGTGGTAAACATGGTCAAGTCCACATGAAAACCAACTTCTGCTACTGAAGTGGCACAGTTATTAGATTTAGAACTCTCTTCAGGGAAATATTATGTCTAATTCATTATCGTGTCCTGAATATCACCAGACTCTGGAATATATGAGATGATGAACACCTATTTTTGATTGAGGTAATGCAGTTTCAACAGAAGCAAAAAAATATATAATCAAAGGTCAAAACATGTTTTGACAACAATACAAGGTAAACTAAGCTAAGATCCTAGAAGACAGGTCGTCCTATTATTTCCAAACTATTCCTGACTCATTAAGGGCAATATTTTAATTTATAATATCAGGCTTATACATGCTGTTTACTTTCTGTGTATGTTTACACATTGCCTAAAAATCATTAGACTAAATTGTTTTACAGAATTGTACAAATGTGTAGACACACAAAATACGAAAAATAAATTTGTAAGCACCTTTTAAATCTAAAGGGAAATAATATGATTTCTTTACAAATCAGATGTGATGTTTACTATAAAAGAAAAATGATGGTGGTGATGATGATGATGATGATGATAGCAGCTAACATTTATTGAGCAGTTGCTACATGCCAGATACTGCACTCTTACATAATTTCATTTAAGCCTCATGAGTTATATGTTATCATCTCTGTTTTAAAGACAGAAGATAATACAGTGTGGAGAGTTTATGTGACTTACCTAAAGTCACAGAGCAAGTTTGGATCTGGAATCAAACTCAGGTCTATCTACTCTTAACATGTGTTAATTATATCTTTGAAGACAAACCATAGCAAGAATCCTTAGGAACATGACTGGTGACTAGATCCACTTCCATCCTTGTTCTCATGTTCAATCCTTTAATGGTTTCACCTTATTTAAAGCTAGATTGTCTCCATGAATTTTCCTCTACTTAGGCCCTGTCAAAATTATATACAGTAACCTTGGAAGCCAAAAGAGGTACCACTTATCTAAAAATTGCTCCATTTAGGATAGGAAAGCAAATAATTACCAGACTATACGCCACTTTCTAGAGTTGCTCTCCTTTCTCTTGCTGCAGTAGAATGATAGATAGAAACTGGCCAAGAGAAAAATCACTGGTGATGAATTGTAGTCACAAGCCACATGAAACATGTTTAAAAGTGTCTAGAAATAAAGTTGAGTTTTTTCCAGGTAGAAACACAGACACACCCCCAAAACATCTGCACCAAACAATTCTATCACAGAATTACCTATCCCAGAGACTAAGTTCCGTCCAGAGGTTTTGAAAGCAGTGAAAATGTCATCCAAGGAAGTGAGGTCAACTCCACAAAATATGTCATCACATTTGCTCCTTTAATATGTACCTATGCTTTTTCCTTTGGAGAAAGGAAACAAACAGCCAGAGAAGTATTGCAGCATTATATTTTCCTGTTATTGTATCTAACCAATACAGAAGTAACATGATGAGTGGTGTCAGCACAGGATTTGGAATTGGACAGGCATGGATTAAACTTTCTAGTTCTGCCATGGCCACTTACTATAACTTATATGGTGAGTCAGCCTTAGCTCTCTGATCCTCATCTGTAAAATGTATGTATTACATATAAATATTTATTATATAATTATATGTGTATGCATATATACTTGTTATATTTATATACACACATACACATATACACATCCTTCATAGGTTATAAACATTAATAATATATAATAATAAAGTGCGTGCATTATAATAGGTTCTCGATAGCAAATTTAGTGGGTATAAATTTTTCTCCACACACTTGTGCATATTAGAAACATCAATTTTTGTTTAAATTTAACCAGATTTTACTCTGAGCCCTCATTCTATTGGACCTGCAGTAAATTAAATGGCCTTCATTACTGTACATCCAACAGTCTCCCACAGAGCAGAACATTGGGGAAGGTCACTGATTATAGGTTTACACCAGGCACCATTTATAAATTCTCATTGGTCTTTTACAATTGGACCACTCAATAGCTTCTGCACAATCCTGGACATAGGAATCTTTGTGAAGAATAGGCCTCAGATTTAGCATCCTTATGTATACCACACAGCCTTCTAGAGAGACACACACACACACACACACACACACACACACACACACACAGCCCAAGCACTCCAGTTTTCTTGATAATCCAATCCACAATGCCGTAACTAGTTTCAAAGTCTCTTCCTTCACTATCCTACTGCTTCTTCCAACCCACTTTCAAAGGCCTCACTTCTGGACCTCTCCTTCCAGTTAAGCTCTCTGGAAAGCCTCTTGAGTTGAGGCTTTCCGAAAGCCAGTCATCGTATTCATAAATTTGACAACATAAACTACATGCCACCCCTATGCAAAGCCACAAAATGGTCTATCTCCTAGAAATACAAAAGAAAACACAACAAAAAAATATAACTTTTTTTGTTTCTTCTAGAAAATAAGAAAAATAAATAACCCACACTATTTTCAATGATCTTGCCCCACTGTTGTCATAGCATATCATCACCAGACAAAATGGCAAAGTAGGAGAAATGGGTCCTTCATTCTGATGTCTTCTCTGCTTCTCCTTTAGAGTCCTTCACTCCTAGCCAGGTACCCAAAGCCCTTATAGGTCTTGATGCCATATCCATGCCTATAGATACCAACTCATCTTGGTTTGCCCAGGACTGTTAAAACTGAAAGTCCTGTATCCCAGGAAACTCCCCAATCTTAGGTAAACTGGGAAGATTAGTCACTCTAGGCATAACTTCCTTCCATAGGTATCACTCCATCTAATGATCTTTGGTTCCACTGTTAAAATCCATGCTCTCTTTGCTAGCTAATCTGATAAATAAATTCAAAGTAAGGTATTAATGTATCACCTCTCCCCCAAAAAAATTTTCAATTTAGCTAGGATATACAAATCATAACATAGCTATATTAGGTGGTATGGCAGGGCTGATGCCAGAAAAATACCAAGGGACCAAACATATTTTCAGAGCACTTGAAATCTCACCATTTGGGTGCCACCTATTTGGCCTATGGGTGGAGCTAATACACGGGTCTAATTGAATTATTAGACTCTCAAAATCTTGCTTTAACAAACAACTGAGGAACTTTAAAAAATAAAGTCAAATACCTCATGTTCTCACTTATAAGTGAGATCTCAAGAAGAATGTGGAATGATAAACTGGAGAATTGGAAGGGGGAGGGTGGAAGTGAAGTAGATGATGACAAATTACTTAATGGGTACAATGTACCTTATTTGGGTGATGAATACACTAAAAGCCAAGACTTCACCACTTACCAATATATTCATGTAACAAAAACATACTTGTACCCCTTAAATTTGTTATTTACCTGGATCTCATCCCAGAGCCATTAAGTCAAAATTCCTAGGGTGGGGAGTGACCTAGGACTCAGGCACTGGATTTTGTTTTTAAAGTTCCCTAGGTGATTTTAATGTGCAGTCAAGGTTGAGGGCCATTGTCTTAGAGCCTTTGAGAGTTTAGGCAAGTAGACATCATCTCATATACTTTTCCCAATGAATAAAGTAAAAATGGGAAACTAAGGGCTGCCTTTATTAGATTTTTTGCAAAGATTGATCAATTCCTCCTTGCCAATTGCATTCCATCCCACAATGAAAACACTGTAATAGATGCTTACTTATTGATTGAGAACAAGAGTCCTCTGGTGTCTTCACCTTTATCTTTTGGACACCATATTATACCTTATTTATAGACATCCAATCCTCAATCACACCTGCACTAGAGATGTTCATTCAGTATATGCTTCAGTGTCCATCCCATGACCCTGGAACCTGGACAATAATAATTAGCAACCTGGTGACAAGGCAAGTTACAAGGCATTCCTGGCACCTGCTGAATCTGGAAATGTCCATAATATTACCCATTTGACCTGCTGGTTGTGCTGCCTTTGCTGGGTCTTGATGAGCTATGTTGAAAAGTCTCTGTTTGATACTTTCTTGCAAATTCAAACAGATGCTTCCCACCTTATGACTCAATGATGCATAATGCAAACCTAAAGCAGTAAAATTGAGGGCACTTAAGTTTTTAATCAAATTAGAAGTCCATGACTTGACTTCTGCAGCACTAGCACTAAAGGTGGCAAATAGAACCTTGGCTCAGAGGATTTTAATCTCAGTCTTGACAGAGAGGAGCCTACCTGTTTTCCTTGAGAAGCATTTTGCCTTCATTGCCTCTTTAATTCTTTTGAGATCATAAATGTGATTGCTCAGTGGTGATGTGTTGTGCTGATAGATGCACTTGCCCATTAAGTTTGACCCTAGACTATCATCAAATTTCCCATAGTGCATCTAGCAAGTTTCATTACTGACTTGGGTCAGATTGAAATTATCAGGCTAAAGCTAAAGTCCCTTGACCCAGTTCATTCCTCCTTGCTGTCATTCTGTAAGGGATTTCATTTTTGTCCTTACAGAATTTTGCTGCAGAATCTAAGAAGGTTAGGAAAACAGGATATTCAGATGAAAGGAAGATAATGATAATCGGATCTCTACCCCACCCCATCTCACCCCCAAACTAATCGATTTTTTATATTGTCAATTGTGTCAATTCTTATATTTATAATAAATTTTCAGAAACACAAAATGGTTGCATGATCTTCCGTGAAACTAGTACTAAGTGGGTGATACTTTCTTAACAGATGCATAAGCCTCTGACAGAATGATTCTGTGAGGACCACAGACAACAACTGGCACCCCTTCACTGCCAGCAGATGGCTCAAGTGAAAAAAGAGTTACACCCAAAAGGCCAGGCTGTGTGTGGTGCAACTAGCAAAGTCCCTAATCACTACCCATTATGACTTAAGAAGTAAAAGTATTATATAACTGAGGACATCCAGTTAATACACATTTCTTTGTTACCTACTATGTACAAGTCATGGAATATCCATGCAATCTATGTCCTACGTATTTTAAAGTACAAGAAGAAATAACCTTGTCATTACTCAAATTTATCTAAAAGTAAAATTTCCCACAGTTTTCTTATTCTTTACCAAAAACAAAATATGGAAAGAGTTTTACTATAATCATCACTATCTGAGTCAGCCTTATCCCAGCATCTATGTGCTGTTGATAGTAACAGTCCACTGCCACATAGATGCTGAAGATATCCACAAGGATTTGAATTCCATGTGAGGAATAAATAATGAAGAACCTAATGGAGCTTACACTCATTTCTAATTAAATGATCTCTTTACTCATTATATTAGTCAGAGTTCTCCAGAGAAACAGAACCAATAGTATGTGTGTATATGTGTATCTGTGTATATGTGTGTGTGTATATATATATTAAATATTTTATATCTGTGTATATATGTATATAACATATACTCATATGCACATATACACACATGCAGATATAAAATATTTAATATATGTACATAAATATATTAATATAGAATATTTAATATACATATATATAAAATATATTTAAAATATTTAATATACATATATATCCTTAAAGAAATTTATAACAAGGATTGTCTCATAAAATTATGGAGGCTATAAAATATTACAGATATAAAATAATAAATATTAAAACATTTCTAAAATATCTAATATATAAGATATTTAATATGTGTGTATATATATCCATAAAGAAATTTATTACGAGGATTGGATCATAAAATTATGGAAGCTGAGAAGACCCAAGATCTGCAGTTAGACCCAGGAGAGCCTGTGGTGCACTTCTAGTCTGAAAGTTGCCAGGCTCAAGACCCAGGAAGAGCCAATGTTAAAGTTCAAGTCTAAAGGCAGAAAAAGACCAGTGTTCCAGGTCAAAATCAGTCAGGCATGAGAAGTGCCTTCTTATTCATGGGAGGTTCAGCCTTTTTGCTCTACTCCGACCTTCAACTGATTGGATGATGCCCACCCACACTAGGGAGGACAATCTGCTTTACTCAGTCTACCAGTTCAAATGTTCACCTCATCTAAAAACACCCTCACAAACACACCCAGAAGAACATCTGACCAACTATATTGGCACTCTGTTCTAGGTCAAGTTGACACACAAAATTAACCATCACACTAACGAAAGACTTTGGTCAAAAGTATTTTTTGAGTCTATGACTCAAAACTGGAAGTCTAGGTGTGGAAAAATCTAATAATTTTATATCGATTATTATAAAAGCTACATGAAATATTACTTGAAGAAGAAAATAAGAATCACCAAGAAGAGTAATTTTTCCAATCACTGTTAAGGATTCTATTAATTCACATGCTACAGAATTTCAGGAGTGTCAATAAAATAGTAAATCAAAGTGATTAGAGCTGTCACTAGGTATATGACTCTTGATCTCATTTCCATGAGCTTACACATGAGCTGGCACAGTCGATTGTTGTCTTCTTGACCTACTTTCTTCTCAAAAAGTAGATGTTTCTCTTGGTAGGTATTATAATTAGTAAATATTGAGTAAAATACTAGTAGGAGTAGGGATGGGTGTACTAAATAAATGAGTGGGTGAAATCAACATCCAAAACACTATCTGTCCCACGTGAAAGTAAGGAAGAGAACAAAGACCCCAACATATTACTAGTATTAGCAATTTTTCAAAAACTTGAAACCGTGGTTAGCCACAGAAATAGAGAAGGAAGCCCCATACCCCAGTATTTTCCCACTGGATGCTATCAGAGGTGGGGCATGAAAACAAGCCAACTTTCTTTTTTCTTTTCCTCTTTCAGTGAAATAATCTGAAAAAAAAATCCAGGAACCACAGTTGTGCCAGTGCAAGCCAGAGAATGCCAAACTAGAGAGAGCTCCTGTTTCTTACTATTTCCACCAAGCAATATGCTTGCCATTTATGGAAAAATCACAAAGCAACTAAACAGAACTCACACCTTAGTGATACATTGCTCTGTGTAATTGGTTCTTGAAGATTTTTGCAAGTTTTATCCAAGAGGTTAGGAAATGCTGTTATGCCTTATTGCCTATTATCCAACTCAGTTTTATGATGACATACTCTTCCCTTCTGAATACTTTGCCTTTCCAACTGGTGAAACAATAAAAAAGAGGCTTTCTGTTAAAAAATATTTTCCTTGCCACTATGCTGATTCCTCATTCGGCATCATTACTTCACAAATCAAACAATCATATTCCACAGTATATCAGATAAAGGAATACAAACAGGTGAAAACTGCTAACTTATTTCTCTCTCTAATGATGCTACAGAGGCAAGTATAGCTGTTTTCCTACAGATGATGACAGTGGAATAAATAGATAAATATGTGCAATAGACACAAATTGCAAATATTACATGTTTACCAGGACTTGAATGATTGGTGAGTTACTGTATGGAGCACATCTCTAGTTATGATTGATGACATTGCATAAAACAAAGCTCTGTGGGAAATTTAAAAGGAAGAGTTAGGGAAAAAATTAACCACTTCTAGACCCTAAAATATAGCTCTATTTAAGAACACATAGTATGACAAGTCATTCTTTTTCCAGGAGGCTTACCTTTCAAATGTAAAATCTGTGACTTTTGCCTTTCAAACTGGCAAATATTTTTAAATGGTCACAGCCAGTGCCTGTAAAGGTACAGAGAAACAGATATTCTTATTCATAACTGGAAGAAAATGTAAACTACAAGGAGGGAATTTTTAAATTTTCCAACATGTATCAAAAGCCTTAACAACGTATACAATCTTTGCCTCAGAGATTTGTTGCTTAGAAACGTATCATAAGGAAATATTATAGAAGCCCAAAAATGAGAAAATATTAACTATAAAATCATTACAGTATTTGGTATAGAAAAGTTAGAAACAATGTATTTGTGCATTTATAAGGATATCAGTTAAACAAATTATTATATATCCATATGATAGAATAAGGCCACAAAATGTACTGTAAAAGTTTACTTAAAGAGATGAAAAACCGCCGGGCGCAGTGGCTCAAGCCTGTAATCCCAGCACTTTGGGAGGCCGAGACGGGCAGATCACGAGGTCGGGAGATCGAGACCATCCTGGCTAACACGGTGAAACCCCGTCTCTACTAAAAAGAATACAAAAAACTAGCCAGGCGAGGTGGCGGGTGCCTGTAGTCCCAGCTACTCAGGAGGCTGAGGCAGGAGAATGGCGTGAACCCGGGAGGCAGAGCTTGCAGTGAGCCCAGATCACGCCACTGCACTCCACCGGGGGAAAAAAGGGAGACCCCCTTCAAAAAAAAAAAAAAAAAGAGATGAAAAACCCCATGACATAGTAAGTGAAAAAAGTAAGTCACCAAAGACTATGATCCAATTTTTACAAAAGTATATAAAAATATTAACATTAATTTCTCTTAATAAACTTGAGTGCTTTTATTTATTTTTGTCTGTATTTTCAATAAGTATCATTTACTACATTTAAATGAGAAAAAAAGTTATTTTAAAAATTGGATATCTGAATTTTTGTTCAGGGACTGGATCACAAGGAAAAAAGCTAAAGCCAAGCACTTCTAACCAGACTCCCTGGTAGATTTCTATAAATGTTAGCAAGGTGAAATAGCCTAATCAGAGGTTGAACAGAATTCCGCACACAGATTTTTAGTCAACATTGCAGTTGTAAAATATTTCAATTTTCAGTAGTTTGATAATTTTCCAATATGATAATACTTAATTCTGAAAGCATCAGTATATTTAACAAGGTGTGGGTTATATAATATTGCTAGTTGACTTGAAGTGAAACAAATAACAAATATGGAGACAAAGATATTAATGAGAATTTTTGCAAAGGATAGGAGTAAGATGACATGAAGGCTGCCTACCCCATCTTTTGGGGCTAGGCTTGTTATCTAATGTCAAATATTTCTTATTCACAGTTAAACAATGTATCATCATAAATTTTTTCTACTGTCCCCTGGCATTTTTTCATTTTGACCCAAAACTAAATCCTAAAGCCCATTTTTGTAGAATAAATCAAACTGTCAATTCCCTGCTGGAATCTACAGGCTTAGTCAGCAAACAGCCTGTATATTGATATCCTTGCTCTCATACAAATATCAAGCTGAGCTGTGTCATCCTGGTCAGTATTTGCCCAGCGGATTTCTAGTCCAGGAACAAGTAAGAAAATAGCTAATGGGAATCATTCTTCTAAATCAGCAATCCCCACTTTGATTTTCAAAAACACTTTTCCTTTCAAAACCAGAACGCCGTTCATCACTAGTAAAGATATGACTTATGATTTCAGGAACATGATGGGAGAAGTCTGATACCTAAGCTAGATATCAGTCAAAATACGCTAGGTTATGCTGCAGTAGGGATAACAAAAATAAAAACACTAAAATGTCAGTGGCTTAAAATAATAAATGTGTATTTTCTGCTGATGCTACATTTCTATCATGGGTTGCTGGAGGTGAAGGTGGTACTAGAAGAATGATTTTCTCATCGTAGTTACTCAGGGATTTCTCAGGGATTCGGGCTGAGAATGCAGCCACCATCTGGAACATCTCCAGCCAGAAGGAGACAGAGGGAAAGAAATCTAGAAAGCATCTCACTCAGGCAATTAAATGTTCTGTCCTTTCAGATCCTGCAATGAGGTATGTCACCTTTGCACACAATCCATTGACCAACACTATACAGTTCACCAAACCACTAGGGAGTCAGGAAGCACAATCTTAAAATGGGCACAGAAAGGGAGAGGAATGACAACTATTTGCAGAAAAGCACCAAAGACTATCTGCTATGGTTTGGATTTTCTGTCCTCCAAACCTAATGTTGAAATTTGATCCCCAGTGTTGAAGATGGGGCTAAATGTGAGGTGTTTCGGTCATGGGGACAGATCCCTCAAGAATAGATTAATGCCCTTCTTCAAGGGTAAGTGAGTTCTCACTCCATCAGTTCCCAAGAGAGCTGACTGTTAAGAGAGTCTGGCATCTGCCCCGCTCCCTTCTCTCTTGCTTCCTCTCTCGCCATATTATCTCTGCACAGCCAGTTCCCCTTCAACTTCTACCATGAGTGGAAGCAGCTTGAGTCCTCCACTAGATGCAGATGCCCAATCGTGAACTTATCAAGGCATCAGAATCATGAGCCAAATACATCTTTTTTCTTTATAGATTACCCATCTTCAGGTATTCCTTTATAGCAACAGCAACACAGAAAGGACTAAGACACTATCATACCAAATTTTTCATTTAATCATTTCAATTTCAGTTTGCCAAAGCTGTTTCATGTGTATGTCTGCGTGTATGTGTGTGAAAGAGGATGCTTTACATACATACTAGTAATTTATCATTCTCCCTTCTCCTTGGTTTCATTTTCCCAATTTTTCCTCATCTTTTTTAGGCTGTTCATTTGGTAATACAGTCTTTTGACAAATATTGGTGTTGTTCAGTAATAACTTTATGAGTAACTCTCATTTATAAATTGCCATGCTGTATATTCTTTAGGTCAGATCATTTAAGATTGGAAGGTGGTTAACCAAAGGCTTTAAAATGACAACAATTCCTAGACAAATACTCACAAACTTATTCCATAACTAAGGACTCTTGCAACGTATCAATAAACAGAAATGGGGTACTAGACAGGATGTAAAAACAGAAATTCAACACTAGTGAATAATTCAAGGGCCTGGATAATGAAATTGAAGTACAAGATTTAGTTTATTTACAAGGATGAGGAACTATCCCAGTTACTGAGACAATACCAGACACTGGATGAGCATCACAATATGTTGCTGAAGCATGGAAGCACTATACCAAACTTTCCTAAACTCTTTCTGATTAAAAATAGGTTTAGTGCTACCAGAGATGAAGGTAAAGGCATTCCTGATGGTTGGGACTAAATGGCTACAGGAACTGAAAGGATGTGGAGGTAGAGCCTCAAGCAGACGGACTCCACCAGGAGTCACAAACTCAAATATCAAACCTAAACCAGGCAAGAATAGCAAATGTGTGAAGCTGGCTTTATACAGCTCAATGGGTGCTGTATAAAGTACTGGAACCAACTATGGCATCTGCCAACTTACATTGTCTTTCAAAACTGTTCATAGCAAGCAAAACCTGTCCATACCTACAAACTACCATGAATTTATAGGTACTGGCCTGGTAATTCTAGTCTGGTCCCTCCATCTTATTTTATCTTTTCAGTTCCAGCTTATTTACCCGCATATTCTCTGAAGACTATATTTGGACCATATACCTCTAGATTTCTTGCATTACCAATTGCCTTGGAAACAACATGAGCTTTGTACATCCTGCATTGTTTCTTCATTAACTGTACATTTGTTCTTTTCCATTCACCCGACTTTCTGATTAAACTTTTATCCTGATTATTGGTTTTACTGAACCTAGTTTACTGCTTTGATTCAGACTTTCTTTCTTGGGTCCTTTAGTAGATCTTATTTCCTAAAACCTTGCTTAAAACAAAACTTCTCCCATTCTAGCTTCTTGATGGGCATCCATAATCTACTGCAGTAACATCATAGAACATTTGTTGGATATCTACTGTGCATTAAGATTGACTCTTAACAGTGTGAGTTAGGTGTCTGAATGCAAATCATGATCTCACTCTTTTTCAATTCCTAGGTTTCTGCTCCCACTCACTCCATTCCAAAGAACTAGAATTTCCCCTGACCTTAAAATCTCCTCTTTGCTACAGCAGATTGTTTTTCCTTGTGAAGACATAACAATTGGTTAATGTTAGCTTGAGTAGGTTAGTAGGGAACACAAACTAAGGTGATCCTCAAAGTTACTTCCCAGAAACAGCACAATAATCTACAAATCATATCCAAGTTCCCCAAATTAGCAAGCATGCTAACTAAAGAAAGGAGATATACTTTCCTGGATCCATTCATGTTAAAAGAAACTGTAATTCTTAATCTTTTCCTCCAAGTAAAGGCTACTAAATTAAATGCAAGGAAAAACAAGTTATGAGAAAAAATATACTAATTTAAGATTCTACAAAATCTCAAAAATTTCAGTCCTGAAAAAACAAGGCCCATGTAGGAATTGTTTCCCAAATTTCTTGACAACACACTTTTCAAACTGTTCTGTGAAATATTTCTCTTGTCAATAGGAACAAAAGAATGTGCAGGTGTGCATTAGTCATTGAGGTCTACCAGAAGACCAGCCCCCACCCATAGTTTCCAGGTGCAGAAGGAACCAGGGCATGGCTTGTAAGCTGTGACAGTTAGAGCACTGAACTAAAGTGCTTGGAAAATTTCTTTTAAGAGTTGCCAGAGCTTGGTGGGTAAAGAGACTGATGGCAGTACTGATCTGTGGGTGTGGCTAGAAAGACAATGGGGGGATTAACAATCCCTTTTACACTGGGCAAGCTGGAAAACTGTTCATTGACTAGTGGCAGCAACTGCTATTTTGGGAACTAGACTTATTTGTCATTCTTTGTCTTGGATTTCTAGCCAGTTCAAAGCCTTGGCTGAGCTGCTTTCTCATCCCCCATTCAAAGGGTTTGACCTGGGGATAGAATACTTGGCAGCTTTTAATTAGTGCTCTGCAAGTCTTAGTGCAACACAGTCTTAATCACTGCTTTCCAGGACATTCACCTATTTCTTTTTTATTTTTATTTTTTGGACCTTTTCCTTGCTGAATATACTGAGACCTCTTGCCTCTTTTAGCTGTGTGTGTTCTGGCCCTTTAAACTCATTGTAACAGTTTAAAATATAAACCATGTTACTTAATGGTGAGTCACAAATACCCACTTATATGGAGGGCAATAATTTTAGAAATTTTCCCTCCTTCCCATCCTACTCATTCTGAACCTCTATGCACTTACCCTATTTCCATCTAGCTTTGATCCTTGCCTTGACCTGCCTTTGGTATCTAAGCTTGACACACAGACTTGATATCTCTGGCATTATAACCTGTTTTCCCCAGTGGTCTTGTTTGACTTTCCCTTGGGTTCCTAATACCTGTACTATTAACATCTTCAGCATGTGTCCCTGCTACAGATTTAATCCTGGAAATCCTGATACTGATTTTGGTCTTTAATTACCACCATAGTCCTCAGTTCCTCAGAGGGTTTATTTTCTCCGAAAGGTAGAAGGCATGAACATATGTGTGACCATATTCTCCTCCCTCCCTGTCTAAATTTCATCCCATTACTGGCTTCCATGAAAAGAACTCAGGCTTTAGAGTCAAAATTACCTGCAAGTTTGAATCCCAGTTCCACCACTGAATAATTGCATGACCTTAGGCAAGTTACTTCACCTCTCTGAGTCATAAATTCTGTAAAATTAAGGTGTTATTCCCTCTATCAAGATCATGTAACAGTTTAAAATATTTGCAAAGCATCTATTAGATTTTAGGCACTCAATAAATGTTAGTTCTCTTCTCTGAGTTAATCCACTAGTATCTTCTCCACCTCCCAAGTGCAAGTAGTCTTTAAGGTTGAGCACTCTGGGGCACGACCGCTCCATCACACCCATGATTAACAAAAGCATAATTCTAACACCATCAGCAACCAGAAATTTTGTATAAACTAAAAGATTAACGAAAAATGTTCAGAACAGAAGCCAGTAAGCAGAACAAAGAACATTGACAACTTAAGTAATGAGTTGCCTTGGCCTAAGAGTTTTTATACACTGCCCTTTCGAACATTAGCCAATCCCCAAACATGAATAATCTGGGGAGTTTCAATAGAGCCAAGTGGGAGCACATGGTTGAAATCAAGAGCTAAGAGGAAAGGATAGTGAAAGCTTATTGTAGACAATTACTCCTAAAGAAAGATCTTGAGACCAAGTGCGTCAGGATGAGCTGAGAGGGATGCTCCTCTCACTAAGTTTCTTCTATTTCTAAATATATTCAGGCCAAAGCTATTATGTCACCAGTTCATGTAGAGGAACTGAACCCAAAACTTGAACATATTAACAACCACCAAAATGCAGCCATGTAGCTGAGTACAGAGAAAAAGAAGGCACTACATAGAGCTTTCTGAATACGTCTTCCAGACTTCTTATGATGACATGTAACTCATAGATTTACAGAAGAATTCTAGGTTCTTCAACAATCATTCCTGAGACGATTCTAGGCAAAAAACGTGTAATAAACAGCCTCCCTTCCCTATGTGATAATGTAGGGGCTATCAATCACAGTGATCTGCCTCTGACAATAGAGATGGCTATGTGACCAAAGTTCAGCCAAATATAATACCATATCCTTGTAAGAGATTGGTTTCTGTTTCGGTGCACAACTCATACTGTGCCAGAGCCTTTCCATAATATATAATATAGAAAAAATAGTAAGTAAAGGGTTTCTCTTCTGTTTTCCTACCAAACATGAGGAAGTAGGCTTGGAGTAATCTTTCTTTTTTTTTTTTTTTTTTTAATTTTTTTTTTTTTTTTATTCTTTAAGTTGTAGAATTTTATGTGCATAGCAGTTGGGTTTATTTACATATGTATACTTGTGCCATGTTAGTCTGCTGCACCCATCAACTCGTCATTTTACATCAGGTATAACTCCCAATGCAATCCATACCTCCCCCTCCCATGATGATAGGCCCAGGTTGTGTGATGTTCCCCTTCCTGAGTCAAGTGATCTCATTGTTCAGTTCCCACCTATGAGTGAGAACATGCGATTGTTTGGTTTCTGTTCTTGTGATAGTTTGCTAAGAATGATGGTTTCCAGCTGCATCCATGTCTAGGATGCAAACTCATCCTTTTATGGCTGCATATTCCATGGTGTATATGTGCCACATTTCTTACTCCAATCTGTCACTGATGATGGACATTTGGTTTGATTCAAGTCTTTGCTGTGTGAATAGTGCTGCAATAAACATGCGATGTGCATGTGTCTTTATAGCAGCATGATTTATAAATAACTTGGGTATATCCCCAGTAATGGGATTAGCTGGGTCATATGGGTACATCTAGTTCTAGATCCTTGAGGAATCGCCATACTGTTTTCCATAATGTAAGTTTGAACTAGTTTACAATCCACCAACAGTGTATTAAAAGTGTTCCTATTTCTCCACATCCTCCAGCACCATATTTGTTTCCTGACTTTTTAATGATAAGCCATTCTAACTGGTGTGAGATGGTATCTCATTGTGTGGTTTTGATTTACATTTCTCTGATGGCCAGTGATGATGAGCATTTTTCATATGTCTGTTAAAACATGAATGTCTTCTTTTGAGAAATGTCTGTTCATATCCCTTTTGCCACTTTTGATGGGGTTGTTTGTTTTTTCTGTAAATTTGTTTTTAGCGGAGTTCTTTGCTTAGGTTCTGGATATTAGCCTTTGTCAGATGAGTAGATTGCAAAATTTTCTCTCCCATTCTGTAGGTTGCCTGTTCACTCTGATGGTAGTTTTCTTTTGCTGTGCAAATGCTTTAGTTTAATTAAGATCCATTTGTCAATTTAGCTTTTGCTGCCGTTGCTTTTGGTGTTTTAGACATGAAGTCTTTGCCCATTGTGCCTATGTCTGGATAAGTGCCTAGGTTTTCCTCTAGGATTTTTATGGTATTAAGTTAACATTTAAGTCTCTAATCCATCTTGAATTAATTTTCGTATAAGGGTAAGGAAAGGATCCAGTTTCAGCTTTCTACTTATGGTTAGCCAATTTTCCCAGCACCATTTATTAAATGAGGGAATCCTTTCCCCATTTCTTGTTTTCTCAGGTTTGTCAAAGATCAGATGGCTGTAGATGTGTGGTATTATTTCCTGAGGACTCTGTTCTGTTTGCCATTGGTCTATATCTCTGTTTTGGTACCAATTACCATGCTGTTTTTAGTTACTGTAGCCTTGTAGTATAGTTTGAAGTCAGGTAGCGTGATGCCTCCAGCTTTGTTCTTTTGACTTAGGATTGTCTTGGAGATCACGGGCTCTTTTTGGTTCCATATGAACTTTTAAAGCAGTTTTCCAATTCTGTGAAGAAACTCATTGGTAGCTTGATGGGGATGGCATTGAATCTATAAATTACCTTAGGCAGTATGGCCATTTCACGATATTGATTCTTCCTATCCATGAGCATGGTATGTTCTTCCATTTGTTTGTGTCCTCTTTTATTTCATTCAGGCAGTGGTTTGTAGTTCTCATGAAGAGGTCCTTTAATCCCTTGTAAAGTTTAGTTCTAGGTATTTGATTCTCTTTGAAGCAATTGTGAATGGAAGTTCATTCATGGTTGGCTCTCTGTTTGTCTGTTACTGGTGTATAAGAATGCTTGTGATTTTTGCACGGCAATTTTGTATCCTGAAGGACTTTGTGAAGTTGCTTATCAACCTGCAAGGAGATTACAGGCTGAGACAATGGGGTTTCTAAATATACAATCATGTCATCTGCAAGCAAGACAATTTTGACTTCTTCTTTTCCTAACAGATACCCTGTTTTGCTCTCTCTTGCCTAATTGCCCCTAGCCAGAACTTCCAACACTATGTTGAATAGGGTGGTGAGAGGGCATCCCTGTCTTATTGCCAGTTTTCAAAGGGAATTTTCCAGTTTTGCCCATTCCAGGTATGATATTGGCTGTGGGTTTGTCATAAATGGCTCTGATTGTTTGAGGTACACGTTCCATCAATACCGAATTTATTGAGCGTTTTTAGCATGAAGGGCTGTTGTTGAATTTTGTCAAAAGCCTTTTCTGCATCTATTAAGAGATAATCATGTGGTTCTTGTGCTGGTTCTATTTATATGCTGGATTATGTTTTATTGATTTGCGAATGTTAGACCAGCCTTGCATCCCAGGGATGAAGCCCACTTGATGATGGTGGATAAACTTTTTGATGTGTTGTTGAATCCGGTTTGCCCAGTGTTTTTATTGAGGATTTTTTGCATCGATGTTCATCAGGGATATTGGTGAAATTCTCTTTTATTTGTGTCTCTGCCAGGCTTTGGTATCAGGATGATATTGGCCTCATAAAATGAGTTAGGGAGGATTCCCTCTTTTTCTATTGATTGGAATAGTTTCAGAAGGAATGGAGTACCAACTCCTCCCTTATACCTCTGGTAGAATTCAGCTGTGAATCCCTCTGGTCCTGGACTTTTTTTTGGTTGGTAGGCTATTAATTATTGCCTCAATTTCCAGAGCCTACTATTATTGGTCTATTCCAGGATTCAACTTCTTCCTGGATTTAGTCTTGGAAGAGTGGCAAGTGTCCAGGAAATTATCCATTTCTTCTAGGTTTTCCAGTTTATTTGCGTAGGGTGTTTATGATATTCTCTGATGGTAGTTTGTATTTCTGTGGTTCGGTGGTGATATCCCTTTATCATTTTTAGTGGAAATCCGATTTTAATTCTTCTCTCTTTTCTTCTTTATTAATCTTGCTAGTGGTCTGTCAATTTCGTTAGAAGTCTTTTCAAAAACCAGCTCCCTGGATTAAAATTTGATGATTTTTGGAGGGTTTTGTGTCTCTATCTCCTTCCAGTTCTGCTCTGATCTTAGTTATTTTGCCTTCTGCTAGCTTTCGAATGTGTTTATGCTTGCTTCTCTAGTTCTTTAATTGCGATGTTAGAGTGTCAATTTTGATCTTTCCTGCTTTCCTCTTGTAGGCATTTAGTGCTATAAATTTCCCTCTACACACTGCTTTAAATGTGTCCCAGAGATTCTGGTATGTTGTATCTTTGTTCTCATTGGTTCAAAGGCATGCTTTATTTCTGCCTTCATTTAGTTATGTGCTTAGTAGTCATTCAGGAGCAGGTTGTTCAGTTTCCATGTGTGATTGAGCGGTTTTGATTGAGTTTTCTTAGTCCTGAGTTCTAGTTTGAGTTGCACTGTGGTCTGAGAGACAGTTTGTTATAATTTCTGTTCTTGTACATTTGCTGAGGGTGCTTTACTTTTTCAATTATATGGTCAATTTTGGAGTAAGTGCGATGTGGTGCTGAGGAAAGAATGTATATTCTGTTGATTTGGGGTGGAGAGTTCTATAGATGTCTATTAGGTCTGCTTGCTGAAGAGATGAGTTCAATTCCTGGATATCCTTGTTAACTTTTCTGTCTTGTTGACCATAATGTTGACAGTGGGTGTTGAAGTCTCCCATTATTGTATGGGAGTCTAGAGTCTCTTTTGTAAGTCTCTAAGGACTTGCTATGAATCTAGGTGCTCCTGTATTGGAGTGCATATATATTTAGGATAAATTAGCTCTTCCTGTTGAATTGATCCCTTTACCATTATGTAATGGCCTTCTTTGTCTCTTTTGATCTTTGATGGTTTTAAAGTCTGTTGTTTTATCAGAGACTAGAAGTTGCAACCCCTGCTTTTTGTTCTCCATTTGGCAGTAAATCTTCCTCCATCCCGCTTTATTTTTGAGCCTATATGTATGTGTCTCTGCGTGTGAATGGGTCTCCTGAATTTTGGCAGACTGATAGGTCTTGACTCTTTATCCAGTTGCCAGTCTGTGTCTTTTTATTGGAGCATTTAGTCCATTTACATTTAAGGTTAAGATTGTTATGTGTGAACTTGATCCTGCATTATGATGGCTGGTTATTTTGCTCGTTAGTTGATGATTTCTTCCCTAGCACCTCGATGGTCTTACATTTTGGCATGTTTTGCAATGGCTGTTTGGTTGTTCCTTTCCATGTTAGTGCTTCCTTCAGGATCTCTTGTAAAAGGCAGGCCTAGTGGTGACAAAATCTCCTGGCTTGTTTGCTTATCTGTAAAGGATTTTATTTCTCCTTCACTTATGGAAACTTAGTTTGGCTGGATGTGAAATTCTGGGTTTAAATTCTTTTCTTTAAGAATGTTGAATGTGGCCCCCACTCTCTTCTGGCTTGGAGGTTTCTGCCGAGAGATCTGCTGTGAGAGTCTGATGGGCTTCCCTTTGTGTGGGTAACCCGACCTTTCTCTCTCTGCAACATGCCAAGATTTTCCTTCATTTCAACTTTGGTGAATCTGGCAATTATGTGTCTTGGAGTTGCTTTCTTCTCGAGGAGTATCTTTGTGGCATTCTCTGTATTTCCTGGATTTGAATGTTGGCCTGCCCTACTAGGTTGGGAAGTTCTCCTGGATGATATCCTGAAGAGTGTTTTTTCCAACTTGGTTCCATTTCCCCCCTCACTTTCCAGGCACCCCAATCCAGACGTAGATTGGGTCTTTTTATAATCCCATACTTCTTGCAGGCTTTGTTCATTTCTTTTTCTTCTTTTTCTTTTGGTTTCTCTTCTTTCCTTCATTTCATTCATTTGATCCTCAATGCAGCTGATACTCTTTCTTCCAGTTGATCGAGTCGGTTACTGAGAGCTTGTGCATTTGTCACGTATTTCTCGTGTCATGGTTTTCATCTCTTTCATTTTTCGTTTATGACCTTCTCTGCATTAGATTACTCTGGCGTCAGATTCCTTCCACTTTTTTTCAAGATTTTGGTTTTCTTTTGCGCTGGGTACGTAATTCCTCCTTTAGCTCTGAGAAATTTGATGGACTGAAGCCTTCTTCTCTCATCTCTCGTCAAAGTCATTCTCCGTTGGCTTTGATCCGTTGCTGGCGATGAGCTGCGGCTCCTTTGCGGGGAGATGTGCTCTTATTTTTTGAATTTTCAGCTTTCTGCCCTGCTTTTTTCCACATCTTTTGTGGTTTTATCTGCCTCTGATGCTGATGATGGTGATGTACTGATGGGGTTTTTGGTGTAGGTGTCCTTTCCTGTTTGATAGTTTTCCTTCTAACTGATCAGGACTGTGCCCTCAGCTGTAGGTCTGTTGGAGATTGCTTAGCAGAGGTCCACTCCAGACCCTGTTTGCCTGGGTATCCCGGCAGCAGAGGCTGCAGAAGATAGAATATTTCTGAACGGCGAGAGTGTACCTGTCTGATTCTTGCTGGAAGCTTCCTCTCAGGGGTGTACTCCCACCCTGTGAGGTGTGGGGTGTCAGACTGCCCCTAGTGGGGATGTGTCTCCCAGTTAGGCTACTCGGGGGTCAGGGGACCCACTTGAGCAGGCAGTCTGTCCTTCTCAGATCTCAGCCTCTCCGTGTTGGGAGATCCATGCTTCTCTTCAAAGCTGTGTGTGTGTCGAACCCCCAGGGGAGTGGTTTCGTGCAGAGGGTTTCTGCTGCAGCTTGTTGTTGTTGTTGTTGTTGTTGTGTGGCTGGCTTTGTCCCCCAGAGGTGGAGTCTGCAGAGACAGGCGGGTTCCTTGGCTGCTGTGAGCTCCGCAGTTGGAGCTTCCCAGCAGCTGTTTACCTGCCCAAGCCTCTCTCAGCAATGGCGGGGCCCCTCCCCCAGCCTCGCTGCTGCCTTGCCCGGTAGATCACAGACTGCTGTGCCTTGTAATGAGGGAGGAGGCTCGTGGTGGGATGCCTCCCGGCCAGGTGTGGGATATGATCTCCTGGTGTGTGCCTGTTTGCTTAAAGCGCCAATGTGGGGTGGGAGTTACCCGATTTTCCAGGTGTTGTGTGTCTCAGTTCCCTGGCTACAGGAAGGGATTCCCTTCCCCTTGCTTCCCGGGTGGTGATGCCTGCGCCCTGCTTCAGCTCTCGCTGGTGGGGCTGCAGCAGCTGACCAGCACCGATAGATCCGGCACTCCCCAGTGAGATGAACCCAGTACCTCAGTGCAAAATGCAGAGAAATCACCCGGTCTTCTGTGTAGCTGGCTGGGAGTTGGAGACTGGAGTTGTTCCTATTCGGCCATCTTGCTCCGCCCCCCTCTATCAGCCTAATGTTTCTTATTGTATAGAAAAAGCCTGACCCTACCCACCCCACCCACCCCCAAAGAAGAAGAAACATTACGAAAGGGAAACTAGCGCTTTGAAATAAGGAAAGAAAGGCCAAGTCCTGACAACATCTAACGAGCCCCTTGATCCAGATAGATCTCAGGCCAGAATCAACTCTTGGACTTTATAGTTGTATGAGCTGTTATGGAATGAGTGTTCACCCTCCCCCAAACTTACATGTTGAAATCCTAATCCCCGATGTGATGATATTTGGAGGTAGAGTCTTTGGGAGATGATAAAGTCATAAGGGTATAGCCTTGATGAATGGAATCAGTGACCTCATAAAAGAGACCCAGAATGCTCTTTCACCTCTTCCACCATGTGAGAACATAGGGAGAAGACAGCCATCTATAAACCAAGGAGTGGGCCCTCACCAGACACTAAATCTGTTGGGTGCCTTCTTTGTGGACTTTCAGCCTCCATAACTGTGAGAAATGAATGTGTGTTAAGTGCCCAGTCTATGGTAATTTGATATAGCGGCCTGAACAAACTAAGCGTGGCAGCCAACTTCTTGACAGAATGATGGAAGCCAGAAGACAGTGGAATAATATCTTTAATGTTCTGAATGAAAATAGCAGCCAACCTAGAATTCTATTACCCAGAAAAAAAAACCAGCCTACTTAACTGAAGGCAAATTAAAAAGACACCTCTAGACAAATAAAATATATTTCAGTACCAGCAGATTCACACCAAAAAAAAAAAAAAAAAAAAAAAAAATCCCAAAGAGAGTTCTTCAGGCAGAAGGAAATGATCCCAAATTCAGGAAATAATAAATTCAGGAAATAATAAAAAGCACTTGAAAGAATATATGGATAAATATAAATCAACATTAGATATATAAAAGAATAATAGTAAATTGCTGAGTTTAAATGTATGTAGAATTAAAATATATGATGACAATAATACAAATGTGGTAGAGGTAATTTGGGATTGTTGTATGAGTAGTAGTAGTGAAAGTATTATAAAGTCTTATAATTGTAAAAAAAAAAAGTAGTCGAATACTAAATTATATCAGGGTACATGTGAGGTATGATGTAATTTATAGGCAATCACTGAAAAAATAGTAGAAGTGTGTATAAATAAACAAGTAGAGGGTGAAATGAAATAATAAAATATTTGGTTGATTCAAAAGAAGGCAACATGAAAGGGAACTAGACTATAGAAAATGCTGGATAAATATAAAACTAATGGCAAGATTACAATGTAAACCTAAGTATATTAGTAATTACATTAATTATAGTAGACTATGTACTCCAATGAAAGAATAGTTGAGAATCCCAGGTGCTTGATACAGGAAGATGTTAGCATTTACAAGAATGGCCCACTGAAGTTGTAAGTGACCTTGTAGATGGGCTTAAGGCATATAAGGAAGAGTATCAGCAACATTTGATACACTACCAAGCGCACTTCTTGTTATATGTACCCATATGCAAACCAAAAAAAATGCACATGTGAAGCAAAAAAACATGAACAAGAATGGTCATAGCAGCCATCTTCATGAGAGCAAAAATATGGAAACAACACAAATATCTACCAATAGTAGACTGGATAAGTAAATTGTGGCATAATCATATAGCAGAATACTATACAGCTATTAAAATAAACTACAGCTACAACCAAAAATATAATTAAATGCTTTAGATATGCAAGCCTAATATTCAGCTAAAAAACAGATAGAAAAGAGCATATAATGTGTGATTCATATACATAAATTTTAAAAAGTAAGCAAAACTAATCAACTGGGACAGAAGTCAGAATAGTGATTTGGGGAGAAGACATAATGACTAGAAAGGGGCAACAGGGGAACCTCTGGGATACTGGTAATGAATTATTTCTATCTCAGTAGTGATTTTGTGGGTATGTTAGTTTTGTTAAAAATTTACCTTCTGTACACTAGTGAGTTGTGGACTTTTCAGTAGGCACTTTAATATAAAGCTTACTTAAAACAAGAATTACTAACACAGAACAGATAACATATGGTGGAGTGTTTCAATCATCCATTTATCCTTTCAATAAGTATTTATTGAGCACCTACTATAAGTTAATTTGTACTATAGAATTAAGAAAACAAGTATAGGCCAGGTACAGTTGCTCATGCTTGTAATCCCAACATTTTGGGGGACTGAGGTAGGAGGATGGCTTGAGCCCAGGAATTCAAGACCAGCCCTGGCAACATAGCGAGACCCTGTCTCTACAAAAAATTTAAAAATTAGCTGGGTGTGGTGGCATGTTCCCATAGTCCCAGCTACTCAGGAGGCTGAGGTGAGAGGAATGCTTGAGCCCAGGAGTTCGAGGTTACAGTCAGTTATGATCACTCCACTTCTCTCCAGCCTGGGCAACAGAGAGAGGCCCTGCCTCAAAAAAAAAAAAAAAAAAAAAAGTATAAATACTGCTTTAGGCAGTATTTCTTTTTATGATCTTTGATAATAAGTTATCCGACCTTTATCTTCCATAAAAACAAGCAGATTGTGCTTATTACATTCTAGGGTCCCTTCTAGTTTTAAGGTGACATGAGTCAGGACTTGGACCAAGAATCTCTAATGATAGTTTTATTATAATATCATTAGCAATAGAGTGAAAGTGTCTGTATCCACCACTACAAAAACATTCTACTTTTTGTCCTTCTTCAATAAAATAGAAAAAAAAAGTCACTTCCGGTATCTTTATTCTTATTTCTGAAAAGGGGACCCAATATTTTTGTCCCCGTTTTTACCCTGAGTATCACTTGCTTAGGCTTGTCACTGTTTTCATGCTGCAGACAGACAGTGAGTCTTCAAAGATATGCCCACTGGGAAAAAATATATTCAAAACATGTTATTCATTTCCCCTTTATGTAACTCAGAAACAAGTAAATAGATTTAATTCTAACTTTCTATGACATTTAGCCCCTGGGCCTAGACCAAGAGCTACTAAGTTCAGTCAAAAATAAAAATTTGTGGTGGAAGCGGCCAACATGGACAACTAGAAGCAGCTAGTGTGTGTGGCTCTCACAGAGAGGAATGAAAGGGGCAAGTAAATACAGCACCTTCAACTGAAACATCCAGGTACTTGTTCTGGGACTAATCAAGGAAACAACTCGACCCACAGAGAATGTTGAAAAGGAAGGCCAGAAGATGCCCGCCTGGGAGTGACAGGAAGCCAAGGAAACCTCCCCCACCCAGGGAAGCAGTGAGTGAATGGGTAATCCCAGGAACTCAGGCTTCTCCCATAGATCTTTGCAACTCTCGGGTTAGAAGATCCCCTTGTGAACCCACTCCACCAGGAGCTTCGATCTGACACACAGAGATAGTGAAGTCTCAGCAGAGCAGCTGCTCAGGCACACTTGGAGACCTGGGAGTCTTAGATACCCAAGCTTTCTGGCCTTCCAGGCAAAAGTAGTTAGAACTCACCCAAAGTGGGAAGTTACACACCGTACATACCCCTAGAAAAGGGGCTGAATCCAGGGGGTTGAGCAGTAACATTCCACAGGCCCCACTTTCATGGCACCTCACAGGATAAGACTCACTGACTTGGAACTCCGGCCAACCACCAATAGCAGAATTGTACCTCCCTGAGACGGAGTTCCCTGAGACGGAGTTCCCAGGGGAGGTGAGTTCGTTATTTTTGTGGTTTGGGCAACTTAGTCATTCCAGCCTTTAGGCTTTGGAGAGTCCAAACTGACTGGGGGAGGAAGTGGTACCCCAGCACAGCACAGCTACTCTACAAAAACATGGCCAGATTGCTTTTATACACAGGTCCCTGATCTCATTTCTCCTCACTGGGCAGGACCTCCCAACAGGGGCCTCCAGCCATCCCCACCAGTTTTCTCCAGTTGACAGAGATTTTAAACCTTCCTGGGACAAAACTCATAGAGGGAGGGGTGGGCCATCATCTTTGCTGTTTGGGTGACTTAGCTATTCGAGCCTTCAGACTTTAGAGAGTCCAAGGTGACGAGGGGCTAAAGTGGACCCCTACCACAGCACAGCTGCTCTATAAAACATGGTCAGGCTGCTGTTTAAAGCAGGTTCCCAATCCTGTTCCTCCTCACTGGGTGGGACCACCCAACTAGGGTCTTCAGCCACCTCCTACAGGTATCTTCAGACCAGTAACAGATCCATACCTCCCTGGGACAGAGCTCCCAGAGGGAGGAACAGGCTGCTATCTTTGCTGTTTTGTAGCCTTCACTGGGGACACCTTCAGGTACTAGAAAATCTGAAGATACTAGGGAGCAGGCCCCCAGCATACTGCAGCAATCCTATGGAAAAGGGGCCAGACTGTTACGTGGGTGACCATTTTCATACGTCCTTACCAGGCAGGGCCTCCGGGAACCCCCAACCAGAACTACTGAGCCAGTAACAACTCTCTGGACAGAGCCTCCAGGGACAACTGAAAGCCTCTCTGCCACTTCCTCTGCAGTGGAACTGCCCTTGTTACCCTCGGACTAATGAAGGAGCAAAGAACTTAAGTGCCTTATCCACACCTTCAACAAGCTTCAGTCAGCCCAAGGAGAGGAGGCCAGTCCATCTCCCACAGACCCACACACCACCCACTGCTCATCACAGACAGGGAACACCCTGGCTTGTGCCCACAGCACAGACACTCTATCCTGGGCTGATTGCACTGAGTGACTGCTGACCTGCATCTCTCTTGGGTGGGGTCCCCAGGAGATAGGCAAAAGACCCTTGGCCACAGTTATTACTAAGGTCCCCTCCTCTGCTGCCTCCAAGTTGGGGAAGGAAAATAAACACTGAGATCACCCCAGAGCTGCAGTGGGCAGCCCAGGAATACCAAGCTGAAATCTGCAGTCAGCACTCAATGGGGAGAGGAACCCACACTTTCAGAGCATAACTGTGAGGAAACATGGGGAACCACACACGAGTCTACCAACTGACAAATAAGCCTAAGTGTCACCTACTGGATCACACCCCAAAGCTTCAACACCAAAAATACCTTGCTAAAATACCCCCACTCTGAAACCAGGGACAAGAAGTCAGCTTCAAATAAAGACCTTGCACAAAGCCTTGGTCTAGTGAAAACATCCAGACAAAAAGTCTATTGACTGTACTCAATCTACACTGTAGTTAAAGGAACATCCACACACAGAGATGAGAAAGAACCAACACAATAATCTGGTAACTCAAATGGCCAAAGTGTCACATGTCCTCCAAATGACCAAAACAGACCTCCAACAAGATTTTTTAACCAGGCTGAGCTGACTAAAATGACAGAAATAAAATTCAGAGCATGGATAGGAATGAAGATCATTGAGATTCAGAAGGATGGCAAATCCCAATCTAAGGAAACTAAGAATCACAATAAAGCAATACAGGAGCTGAAGGATGAAATAACTGGTGTAAAAAAGAACCTAACGAGTCTGACAAAGCTGAATAACACAATACAAGAATTTCACAATGCAATCACAACTATTAACAGCAGAATAAACCAAGCCAAGGAAATAATCTCAGAACTTGAAGACTGGTTCTCTGAAATAAGACAGTCAGAAAAAAATTGAGAAAAAGGAATAAAAACGACTAAACAAAACCTCCAACAGGTATGGGATTATGTAAAGAGGCCAAATCTACAAATATTGACATTCCCGAAAAGGACAAGGAGACAGCAAACAACTTGGAAAACATATTTCAGGGTATCATCCATGAAAATTTTCCCAACCTTGCTAGAGAGGCCAACAATCAAATTCAAGAAACACAGAGAACTTGTACAATATTCTACACAAGAAGATTATAACCAAAATACATAATCATCAGATTTTCCAAGTCTGAAATGAAAGAAAGAATGTTAAAAGCAGCTAGAAAGGGCAGGTCACCTACAAAGGGAATCCCATCCGGCTAACAGTGGGCCTCTCAACTGAAACCCTACTAGTGAGAAGAGATTGGGGGCCTATATTCAACATTCTTAAAGAAAAAAATCTCCCACCCAGAACTTTATATCCAACCAAACTAAGCTTCCTAAACGAAGGAGAAATAAGATCCTTTCAGATAAGAAAATGTTGAGGGAATTTGTTATCACCAGAACTTCCTAACAAGAGATCTTGAAAGGAACACAAAATATAGAAAGGAAAGATTGCTACCAGCTAATACAAAAACACTTAAAACACACAGACCACTGTCACTACAAAGCAACCACACAAAGAAGCCAACAAGACAACCAGCTAACAATATAATGACAAGATCAAATCCACACATATCAATACTAACCTTGAAGGTAAATGGGTTAAATGCCCCACTTAAAAGGCACAGAGTGGCAAGCTGGATAAAAAAGCAAGACCCAATGCTATGTTGTCTTCAGGAGTCCCATCTCACACTTAATAACACACACAGGCTCAAAATAAAGGGATGGAGGAAAATCTACCAAGCAAATGGAAAACAGAAAAAAAGTAGGGGTTGCAATCCTAATTTGAGACAAAACAGACATCAAACCAAGGAAGATCAAAAAAGACAAAAAAATAGCATTGCATAATGGCAACAGGTTCAATTCAACAAGACCTGACTATCTTAAATATATATGCACTCAACACAGTAGCACCCAGATTCATAAAAGAAGTTCTTAAAGACCTTCAAGAGACATAGACTACCACACAATAATAGTAGGAGACTTCAACACTCCACTGATAGTATTAGACAGATAATCCAAGCAGAAAATTAACAAAGATATTCAGGACTTAAACTCAGCATTGAACCAAATGGATCTGATAGACCTTTACAGAACTCTGCACCATAAAACAGAATATACATTCTTTCATAGCCATATGGCATATACTCTAAAAGAGACCACGTAATTGGACACTAAACAATTCTTAGCAAATGCAAAAGAACCAAAATTATACCAAACATACTCTCGGTCCACAGCACAATAAAAATAAAAGTCAAGACTAAAAAAATTACTCAAAAACAGGCAATTACATGGAAATTAAACAACATGCTCCCGAAGGATTTTGGGGTAAATAATAAAATTAAGGAAGAAATCAAGAAGTTCTTTGAAACTAATGAGAACAAAGATACACCATACCAGAATCTCTGGTAAACAGCTAAGGCAGTGTTAGGGGGGAAATTCATAGCATTAAATGCCTAAATCAAAAAGTTAGAAAAGTCTCAAATTGACAATCTAAAATCACAACTGAAAGAATCAGAGAAGTAAGAACACTTCAACCCCAAAGCTAGCAGAACACAAGAAATAACCAAAATCAAAGTTGAACTGAAGAAAATCAAGACATAAAAAACCATTCAAAATATCAACGAATCCAGGAGGTAGTTTTTTGAAAACTTGAATAAAATAGGCCACTAGAAGGACAGATAAAGAAAAGAGTAGATACACATAAACACAATTAGAAATGACAAAGGCAATGTTACCACCGATTCCACAGAAGTAAAAATAAACATTTGAAACTACCAAGTACACCTCTATGCACACAAACTAGAAAACCTAGAAAAGATGGATAAATTCCTGGACACAACATACACCCTCCCAAGTCTGAACCTGAAAGAAATTGATTCCCTGAACAGACCAATAACAGACTCTGAAATTGAATCAGTAATAAATAGCCTACCAACCAAAAAAAGCCCAAGATCTGATGGATTCACCACCAAATTCTACCAGTTGTACAAAGTAGAGCTGGTATTAGTCCTACTGAAACTATTCCAAAAAATCAGGAGGAGGGACTCCTCCCAAACTCATTCTATGAGGCCAGCATTATGCTGATACCAAAACCTTCCAGAAATACATCAAAAAAAGAAAACTTAAATATCTTTGATGAACATCAATGCAAAAATCCTCAATAAAATACTTGCAAAGAGAATCCAATAGCACATCGAAAAGCTAATCCACAACAATCAAGCAGGCTTCATCCCCAGGATGCAAGGTTGGTTCAACATGCACAAAACAATAAATATGATTAATCACATAAACAGAACTAATGACAAAAACTACATGATTATTTCAACAGATACGGAGAAGGCTTTCAATAAAATTTAACACCCTTCATGTTAAAAACTCTTAATAAATTGGCAGGGCATGGTAGCTCACACCTGTGACCCTAGCATTTTGGGAGGTCAAGGTGGGCAGATCGCTTGAGCCCAGGAGTTTGAGACCAGCCATAGGCAACATGGGGAAACCCCACCTTTACAAAAAATACAAAAATGAGCTGGATGTAGGGTCATGTGCCTGTATTCTCAGCTACATGGAAGGTTAAAGCAGGACAATCACTTGAGCATGGGAAGCAGAGGTTGCACTGAGCCAATATTATGCCATTGCATTCCAGTCTGACCGACAAGAGTGAAACTCTGTCTCAAAAAACAACAACAAAAAAGAAATTCTTAATAAACTAGGTGTTGAAAGATCATACATCAAAATATTAAGAACCATCTATGACCAACTCACAGCTATCATTATACTAAACAGGCAAAAGCTGGAAGCATTCACTTTGAAAACCGCCACAAGACAAAGATGCCCTCTCTCACAACTCCTATTTAATATATTATTGGAAGTCCTAGCCAGAGCAATTAGGTAGGAGAAAGAAATAAAGGAAGTCAAACTGTTCTGTTTGCAAATCAGGTCTGTTTGCACACAACAAGATTCTATATCTAGAAAACCCCAGCATCTTGGCCCAAAGGCTCATTCAGCTGATAAACAACTTCAGCAAAGTTTCAGGATACAAAATCAATGTACAAAAATCACTAGCACTCCTATAAACCAACAACAGTCAAGCTGAGAACCAAATCAGGAATCCAATGCCATTCACAATTGCCCCAAAAAGTATAAAATACCTAGGAATATAGTTAACCAGGATGGTGAAGGATCTCTACAATGAGAATTATAAAACACTATTCAAAGAAATCAGAAAAAAACAAGCAAATGGAAAAAACATCCCATGCTCATGGATAGGAAGAATTAGTGTTATTAAAATGGCCATACTGCCCAAAGCAATTTACATATTCAGTGCTATACCTATCCAACTACCAATCACATTCTCCACAAATCTAGAAAAAACTATTTTAAAATTTATATGGAACTAAAAAAAGAGCCCAAACAGCCAAGGCAATCCTAAGCAAAAAGAACAAAGCTGGAGGCATCATGTTGCCTGACTTCAAACTATACTCCAGGGCTACAGTAACCAAAAAAGCATGATACTGGTACAAAAACAGACATATAGACCTATGAAATGAATAGAGAACCCAGAAACAAGGCCACACACCTACAACCATCTGATCTTCAACAAAGCTGACAAAAACAAGCAATGGAGAGAAGACTCCCTATTCAATAAATCATGTGGAATTAACTGGCTAGCAATACGCAAAAGACTGAAATTGGACCCCTTCCTTAAACCATATACAAAAACAAACTCAAGATGGATTAAAGACTTAAGTGTAAAACCCATAACTATAAAAACCCTGGAAAACAACCTAGGCAATACCATCCTGGACACAGGAACAGACAAAGATTTTATGAAAGACAGCAAAAACAATTGCAACAAAAGCAAAACTGGACAAATTGGATCTAATTAAACTAAAGAGTTTCTGCACAGAAAAAGAAACTCAACAGAGTAAACAGACAACCTACAGAATAGGATGAAATATTTGCAAACTATGCATCTCACAAAGGCCTAATATCCAGTATTTATAAGGAACTTTAATTTACAAGAGAAAAACAACCCAGTTAAGAAGTGGGCAAAGGACATGAACAAACACTTTTCAAAAGAAGACATACATGCACCAAAAAGCATGTGGAAAAAAGCTCAATATCACTGATCATTAGAGAAATGCAAATCAAAACCGCAATGAGATATCATCTCGCACCAGTCAAAATGGCTTTTATTAAAAAGTCAAAAAATAACAGATGCTGCTGAGGTTGTAGAGAAAAGGGAACACTTATACAATATTGGTGGGAGTGTTCAACTGTTGCAGAAAGCAATTTTGGAGATTCCTCTAAGAGCTAAAAGCAGAACTACCATTTGACCCAGCAATCCCACTATTGGGTATATACCCAGAGGAATATAAATCATTCTGCAATAAAGACACGTGCATGCTAATGTTCATTGCAGCACTATTCACAATATCAAAGACATGGAATCAACCTAAATACCCATCAATGACAGACTAGATAAAGACAATGTGGTACATATACTCCATGGAATGCTATGCACCATAAAAAAAAAAAAAAAAGATTATGTCTTTGGTGAGAACACGGACGGAGCTGGAGGTTATTATCCTGAGCAAACTAATGCAGGAACAGAAAACCAAATGCTGCATGTTCCCACTTATAAGTGGGAGCTACATGATGAGATATTACGTAGAGAAAGAAGTAAAAAACATCCACTGGGGTCTACTTGAGGGTGGAAGGTGGGCGGAGGGAGGGGATCAGAAAAGACAACTATTGGGTACTGGGATTAATACCTGGGTGATGAAATAATCTGTACAACAAACTCCAATGACATGTGTTTACCTATGTAACAAACCTTCACATGTACCCCCGAACCAAAAATAAAAGTTTTAAAAAAGGAAGGAAACTCTGACACATGCTACAACATGGATGAGCCCCGATGACATTATGCTGAGTGAAATAAGCCAATCACAAAAAGACAAGTATGTATGATTCCGTTTTTATGGGGGACCTAGAGCAGTCAAATTCATAAAGACAAAAAGTAAAATGGTAGTTGCCAGGGGCTGGGGGGAATGAGTCAACAGTGGAGTTGTTTAATGGGTAGAGTTTCAGTTTTGCAAGATAAAAGTTCTGGATATAGGTGGTTGTGATGGTTGTACAATAATGTGAATGTACTTAATGCCACTGAAATGTACAACTAAAAATGGTTAAAACAGTATGTTAAGTATATTTTACCACGATTAAAAATTTTAAAAATTAAAAATTACCCAAAAAAATGTTACTTGGCTGAGAATGGAAAGAGGTAAGAAAATTGAAATCGCCTTTATAAATGAGAGCTCTAGCATTTTTGCTTGTGATCGCTCTATCTTATGATATGTGTCTACAGCCAGATCAATGACAACAACATGTTTTTGTTTGTTTTTTTTTTTACATTCAAAATAATGGTTCAATTAAAGAGAAGACTTCTACAGGTCTGTGGTGCCACATAGGGAAAATAGTTGACTGTTTACATACACGATTGGAAGTACTCTAAAAACCTTTACCTCAACCCCAAAATATAACAGTTTGAAAAGGAACTCATTAATCAATGTAGAGATCAAATCTGAGGTCAAATTCAAGACACTGGTTCATACTGGAAAAAGCAGGCCAATTGCAAAAGCCAAGTAAGGAAGCCAGGGCATGAGTCCATGGTACTAGACTGGGCAAGAGCATCCAGGCAGAAACTCAGTCTCAGAACACAGGTAAGATTTACATTAATACCAAGAACACAGGCATTCCTGTTCTGGAATACATTCCTGTTCTGGAATACATTTCAGGGTGAGAGATCGTCTTAAAAATCTGAGTAAGGTCATTTTAACAGCATAAGCAGGCCTAAATGGCAAATCAGAGGCAAAGATACTCAATCAGGAAATGCCTGCCTTTTGGAATTTTTCCCCACTTACATCACCCTTGGTAGGGCAGATAACATTGTGTAGATGTGTGCTACTTCCTGTTGTGACACAATTCTCCATAGGTATCTGGTGTTTCTGCACATCTAGTGAGCAGAGGCACTGAATGGCTTTGTTCCCGACTAGCGTTCCAAGGATGTTTGCATAGCTAACAGCCTTAAAAGATTGAGACAGTGGCTCCCTCTGGAACAAAGAGAAGATATGCTTACTGCTGATTATAAATTATTTGGGTTTCCTAAGCTCAAGATTCATCTCCTGTAACTGACCCACTACATGTGCAAATATCACTTGGCCCTCTTTATATTGCCCTGTGGGAATTGGGGCTGAGGAAACTGGTGCAAAGAAATGCTGTACTGACTATTGCTATTTGATGTGAGTAATAAAATCCTTTGTCTCTTATTCAGAAATCTGTGTTTTTTAACAGCATTTATGAAACTGTAACAGCTTGAAAGTAGGACGAGATCTCAGACATGCCAGGACATTGGTGGGGAGACTGGAGAAATCTGAATACAGTCTGCAGTTTGGTTAATAATAATGTATCAATGTTAATTTCTTAGTTTTGATAAATCTACCATGGTTATGTAAGATGTTAATAAGATGGCAAGCTGGGTCAAGGTTACATGAGAACTTTCTCTACTATTTTTCCCAATCTTCTGTAAGCTTAAAAGTATTTCAAAATAAAAAGTTAAAATACGGAAGGAAAAAGGTTAAAAGGGAAGAGAGAACAGCAGTTAGCAGAGCTATCATGTTTCTAGTTGACAAAGTTCTTCCAAAACAACCTTATATCGGCTGCTAGGTCTGCTTAGAGTTTCTTTTCCCAGCTCTGTAACTGTCTTCATCAGGCTTCCTTCTGCAGTATTTTAGTCAGAAAGAAAATCAATTGAAAAGCAGGCAACAAAGTGCAATTCCAACAACCTTCCATCCCCTGAACCCACTCCTGATGATTATCAAGTTGCTCTACATTCTCCAGCCTTTGAGTACATACTGACTTTCTGAGTTCTGAGAAGCATTAGATGTTTCTAAGAATCCTAATGGCAGTTTTAAGGAAAAAAAAAAAAAAAAAAGGCATATCATAGACTCTCCCCCAACGAAGTGTATTTTGCTGTATTTAAGACACTTTGGAAAGTAAGGTTGTTGTAAGAGGTAATGCTGTAAAGAAAAATAAAATGTTGGCCTGTAGTTGATATTTCACAGTAGCTGCATGGCCATCTGGTTTGGTTTTGAATCATCCTTATTGATTTGCAGGAAAATGAAATACTAAAATCACCACGTAATTTTAAATTCCAAATCCATCTCAGCTTTACCAAGTGGTTCCCCATCTGCAGAAGGGAACAGCATGCAGGCAGCCTGCCTCCAGCCTGATTCAAGCTATAACATATTTGCTTGTATCTGTGATTGACAGGTCCCTTACCAAACTTGTTTTGTAATGTCGGCTTGTAACCTTTAATGTTGTCACCTATGTCTTTCATGGCACAAGTCCTTTGAACAAGAAATTCTTACACAAGTAACACCAAGACGGCACCAATTATTCTAATCTTGGGAACTTCTTAACTCGTGACCAAAACTTCTAAAAGCATTCCCAAAACCTCAGCTTGCATGCGGCTTTATGGATGAGTAGGATGCTTTCACACTGGCTTCCTTTGTACCTCAGATCTTCTTAGCATGAATTCCAAGTATCAGTTTTTACTTTCCAAAGTGGTGAATTTTCAGTGTCCTCCATTTTTAAAAACTGGAGAGAGCAATCTAACTTTTAGGGGTTTTATGTTTCGCAATGAGAGGCACTACTGTGCCTTCTTGATGAAAAGCACTTTGAATTGCCACATGAAATAGAAACCTTTAAACTTTATTTATGCAAGACAGCAAGAAGCTGTGTGGCTTTTTCATGAGAGCCTTTTCTCTTTGGCAGTAATTTTAATAAACTTGTGACAAATTCCTCTTGCTGCTCTGTCCACTTTAGACCCCCTTATTAATTTTTCCACTTTTCACACCAAACTTTATTGAAAGAAAATCACCGTGACCCCACCTTCCCATCTCAATTCTACTCCTAGAAGTGACATTCTAGAGTGCAACCAGAAAACAGACCTGAAATGACCCAGATGTGTAAGCATTGAACTTAAAGCTGAGGATACTACTTTTAAGTAAGAGTGAAGCATACTTAAGGGTTAACAAAGAAAAGGGCTACTCAGTAGACTCATAGTGCTTCTTTTTGGATCCCAACACAGGACCACTTTATAGGCTGAGGTGTCATTTCTCATTCCAGCAGTGCACAGGTTAAAAGCCATCAGAGAAGACAATGCTGCACAAAGGTACTTAAAGCCCAGATTTTTACCTATGATGAATGTAACTCAAAAATATTTCAGAAGAACATGAAGAGGTAACAGCAAAGAACTTGAGCTTTGTAAGCAAACAGACCTGAATTTCTGTCTTGACTTGGATACTCATCAGCTATTTCATGCTAAAAAGGTCAGGTAACCCAGCCGGGCGCAGTGGCTCACGCCTGTAATCCCAGCACTTTGGAAGGCCGAGGCAGGCAGATCATGAGGTCAGGAGATCAAGACCATCCTGGCCAACACAGTGAAACCCCGTCTCTACTAAAAAAAATTTTAAAAATTAGCCGGGCATGGTGGCAGGCACCTGTAGTCCCAGCTACTCGGGAGGCTAAGGCAGGAGAATGGCGTGAACCCAGGAAGCAGAGCTTGCAGTGAGCCGAGATTGCACCACTGCACTCCAGCCTGGGCAACAGAGCTGTCTCAAAAAAAAAAAAAAAAAAAAAAAAAAAAAACTCAGGTAACCTTTCTGAGCTTTACTCAGACAAGAAAATTCACTGTCCCTAGATTACACTGTTTGTTGTAAAGAACCAAATGAAAGTATCCATGGAAAGTATTTGTTATGCTGTCTGGCCTTTAGTACAGATCACTACATGACTTTTGTTACTATTAACATTATTATTATTATTGTTGTTAGAATCATCATCATAATTATTTTACTAGCCTCAAAAATAGACTGTAGCAACTGTGGCATAAATTGGATAAAATAAGTGACTTCCAAATGAGTTGTACTTTTAAGTTGTACTTTTAAGTTGACACTAGACCAATAGAGAAGAAGAACAAACAATGAAAAAATTACACAGGACCATTGTAGCATTATACTTCACAATCAACAGATCTGAATTCACAACATGACTTGATCACTTACCAGCAGTGTGACCTTGAACAATTTTTTAACCTCCCTGAGCCTCAGTTTTCTCACCTGTAAAATGAAGACAATAATATTCCTTCACAGTTATTGTTTTTTTTTTTTTTTTTTTATGAGACGGAGTCTCGCTCTGTTGCCCAGGCTGGAGTGCAGTGGCGCGATCTCGGCTCACTGCAAGCTCCGCCTCCCGGGTTCACGCCATTCTCCCGCCTCAGCCTCCGAGTAGCTGGGACTACAGGCGCCCGCCACCACGCCCGGCTAGTTTTTTTTTGTATTTTTAGTAGAGACGGGGTTTCACCATGTTAGCCAGGATGGTCTCGATCTCCTGACCTCGTGATCCACCCGCCTCGGCCTCCCAAAGTGCTGGGATTACAGGCTTGAGCCACCGCGCCCGGCCCCTTCACAGTTATTGTAAGACCATATCGTATATGTAAGTCATTTGTCATAAGGCCCATTATAGAGTAGGCATACAATAGATGTTAGTTCCCTATCCTTTCTCTAAATTATATCACCAGCTCAATCAAGTCTTTTTCACTCTCCTTTTCCCTTCTTACCTCCAGACATTACAGTGGCATAAGAAGTTTTACAGTTCAAGGATTCAGTTTATAATTTCAGTTGAGAAGCTTACATAGATAAGAGTTATGTAGACTTATATATTATGTGTTTATATATATACTATATATGTGAGTTTTATATATATGTATATATTCTTCATTTCAAAAGGGTTGATTATTTTTGGAAGGTTCAAATTGGTAAATTACATTTCAGGAAGATCATGCAAATCTAGTTCAAGCATCAAGAATGTTGGAGGTGAAAAGGTAACTTTCTATATATATGATCCTCCCAAACTTAGGTTGTGATTTTTACCTGGTCTCATTAACTAAAAAGGATTAGGATTAGTCAATGCTTCTATTCAGGATCGCGTTAATCAAGATTTATTGAGCTGGAAGGCAGCAACTTTCTTTTTGAATCAGGGCTAAGCTAATATTCTAGCATAGTTCTGTGGGTTTTACTAAATTAAAAAGCTCACCCACAAGTCATAACCAACTTGACTCAATGAAGATTATGTAGATGACACTGAAAGGCTGCAGAATAACAAATTCTAATTCCAGTATTGTACCAGGAGGTGGCTATTGCTCCCACTTCTTCTTCTCTGCCTCTTTCCTTCCTTGGTTCCTCATAACTGAGTGCAATGGTGCCCTAAATTGCAAACCTAAATTGTTCCCAGCTCCTGATCCAATTCAAATTGAAGGAGATATCAGCAGATCCATTTTAGTTTCGATTTCAATGAGCCTCCCTGAGATCTGATGGCTCAGTTAACATCTCCAACGCTTTTGCCTTTTTTCCCACACCCCCTTTGCTACCGACCCACAATAAAAGTCAGTAGTGAATAGTAATTATTTGCATGGATTCTGAAGCTAGACTGCCTGAGTTAAAATTCTAGCTCTGTCAATTACTTGCTGTGTGGCTTTGGGCAAATCATTTTACATCAATATGCCTCAGTTTCATCATCTATAAAATGGGGTAATGATAGTATCTAGCTCATAAACTTCTTGAGAGGATTAATGGTGAGAAGACTTGTAAAGTGCTTAATGCCTGGAACATAATAAGCACTTTATGTTCATGGTAATGAATTTTAAAAGTCTGAGATCCATTTTCTCAGGGAAATGCTTCCCCTCTCCCTTTCTAATTTGTAGCTCTTCTTTCTACCCTCTCCTTCAACACCCACTCCCATGTTGACATTGTTCACTAAGCTTCTGACTTGGTCACTATTCTGAATCCCTACTAGATTTCACAGCCTAACACCTCAATCCTCTTCCAGGTTTGGGCAGACTTGAAGAGAAATATGAGATGATGAGCTGAGCACCAACTGACCGACTTAACATCTGACGTTCCGTATCTATGCTCCACCAGTCTAACCAGGTTTCCCAATACCTACAAGTTTTCCAAATTGTGACTAAGATAGAATGTCTGTCTCTGGAATAGCATGTCCAACCCACCTAACTGAAGCTCTGTGGTCCTCTACCTTTTCCTCCTCTAGTTGCCCCAGGATGCAAGGAACAGACAAGGTGTAAAATCTAGGGATGCAAAGCAATGTCTAAATAAGATGTCCTGTCCTCCCTAGGGCAGTATTTCTAAAAACAAACAGGCAAAAATTCTGTTTCACAAATGAGTAATCCCATCTTATTTGGGTAGAGTTCCTGGATGATTGAACAACACCAAAAGGCAAACGCTGATCTTATTCCAGACAGACTACAAGAATAGAAAGCACTATTCAAAAACTAGAAAAGATATTACAAATATGAAAACTACATTAAATGTTCTTATTTGATGAAGGGAAATTAAGAACAGGAAACAAAGGGCTTTCCCTGCTGAGTCTTAAGTCTGAATAAGCCTATTACAATAAATTAAAATATATTATGTAAATCTTCCATTTTTATTTGTAGAATATTTTCCTTCCCAGGATCTCAAAGCACTTTGCAAACATTAATTACCTATCAGTATCTGCCTGTGGTAGGACTAATATCATTGCCTCCTAGATGATGAAACGAGAACAGAGAAAGGTTAAGAAACTTGCCCAAAGCCACATGGGGCAAACTCTGAACAAGAACCATTTGTTGTTTCTGAGTTTACAATAATGAGCAAATTAAAAGTGCAATAATTTTCTTTGTAATTCAGAAAACAACGTTCTTTTAACAGTCGTCCCTAACCATAAAAAAAGGAAGTCTTTTTAACTTCCCTTAATGTGGATACTTTTTTTCAGATAGTTCCTAATTATGGTAAATTGCTTCATTCCCTAATTGTTACTGCAAGGCAACTAAACATTGTTACGTTGACTACTCAAGAGTGGATTGTTAATGGCCTTAATCATCAGATAATCTGGCAATATAATCAATGTAACTGGGAGATACCTTGTGGAAACAACAAGTAAATCAAGTATAAAACATAAATTTACAAGGGAGTGTTCAATTCTATTGTTTTACGCTTTGTACGATAAGTTGAAAAATCTAATTTCACAAAGAAGCAGAAGGAGATGTTAATACTATTTTGTTTACTCTTTGCCAGAACCCCACATGCCTTGATGTATAATGCTGGATTCTCATCACACCAACTTAGAACATCTTCACACCTTTTTGGCAGATATGAAAACAGTTTGATAATATTCCGTTTGTATGGCTGTGGGGTTTATTAGGCTGTTCTTGCATTAGATAATACATGTTTTTCAAATAATAAAAAGCAAAAACATCTTCTTCCTAACCCTAGCTCTTCCAACTCCAGTTCACATGCCCCTAAATGGTAACCACTATTAATAATTTGTATTGTCTTTCAAGAGCTTATTTTTATTATTTTGGTTTTTTGTTGTTATTTTTGTTATTGCATTTATAGACGAATAGAAATATATTTTCTCTGCATCCTACCCCAATCATAGATTACCATTTTGAATTTTAAATATTTTACTTAGCAATACGTCTTAGAAATATTTTCTTATCAGTACCTAAAGAGTATCCTCATCCTTAAAAAAAAAAAGTTACAGTTCCATGGTATTCTATTGCCTCAATGTACCATATTTTATTAGCCAGTTCCCTACCAATATAAATTTAGAATTTGTCCAATCATTTCCTACTACAAACACAGATACAATCAGTAACATGGAACATATGTCATTTTACATACAAGAATATATTTGTAGAATATGTTCACAGAAAATATATTGCTAGGTTAAAAGGCAAATATACACTATGGTTTTGATGCATTGTCCTCCATAGGGATTGTATCAATTACATTCTCCCAATAATGAATACGTAAGAATGTCTATTTCTCCATGATATAGCTTGGATATTTGTCCTTGCCCAAATCTCATGTTGAATCGTAATCCTCAGTGCTGGAGGTGGGGCTGGTGGGAGGTGCTTGGGTCATGGGAGTAGATCTCTCATGGCTTGGTACTGTCTTCACAACAGTGAGCTCTCAAAAGATCTGGTCATTTAAAAGTGCACGGCACCTCCCACCCTCACTCTCTTGCTCCTGCTTTTGCCATGTGATGTGCCTGCTCTCCATTTGCTTTCTGCCATGATTGGAAGCTTCCTGAGGCCTCCCCAGAAGTAGATGCTGCTATGTTTTCTATACAGGCTGCAGAACTGTGAGCCAACTAAACCTCTTCTTTTTTTTTTTTTTTTTTTTTTGTGAATTGCAGTCTTGGGTATGTCTTTGTAGCAATGCAAAAACAGCTTAATATACCTCACAGCCATACCAACAGAATATTATCAAATTGTTTTCATGTCTGCCAAAAAAGTGAAAATGGTATCTCATTGCAATTATCTAATTATGAGTGAGGTGAGCATCTTTTCATATGACTAAGAGCCTTTTCTATAAAATATCAATTTGTATTCTTTGCTCAGTTTTCAATTGATTTTTAGTATTTTCTTATTGATTTATAGGAAACATTTATATATTAGAGATAATAGCCCATCATGGATATAAACCGCAAATAAATTTTTGCCAGTTTGTCAGTTATCTTTAAATTTTGGTTTGGTGGTTTGCCATAAAAGATCTTTTAATTTTTAAGAAATAATATTTTATTAATATTTATTAATAAAATTAATTATTATTAAAATTTATTATTAATAAAATATTTATTAATATTTTATTATTTTCATTTTATGTCATAGTTAGAAATGCTTTTGCCACACCCAGATCAAAAAACATCCCCTCTCTACAGTATAAAGATTTGGGGGGCTTTATGTTGGTGTGTGGAGGGGAGTGAAATAGGAATTATAAAGATGACTTCAAAATAAAGATCTGATCTTAAGAAACAAATATAAAATAAAAACAAAAGGACCAACCCTATTAAATAAAAAGGCAAACGAAATGTTTTAAAGTTGAACCCTCACTAGGATAACCAGAGGATACTTTATGTTTTTAGCATATATTATGGGCCAGGGGATGATTCTTTGAACCTAGAAGGGCTAACAGATGAATTGCACAGATCAAGAAGCAACAATTTTGGTTGTCTGTTGAATAACCAGGGCCTCCAGATAGTGTAGAAGTGCTGTATATAGAGAAAAGCATGACTCTAGAGAGCAACAATTCAGTAAATTCACTACGGAATCAGCTCAGTGAACAACTAACACCATATGTGAAGTTGTTAACAATGATCAATTTAGACCTTAAAGAAATGAGGAGACACATGAAAGCTAGCATGAGTTTGTCAAAAACAAACCATGTGAAACCACAATGCCATCCTTCCTTCAACAGGATAAGTTTAGTGTATATACACACATACACACACACACACACACACATATACATACATATAAAATATATATGCATATATATATATACACACACACACATATATATATAAAACTTGGTGGAGACTTGGACTAGCAAATAACTTTTTAAAGAAGCAAATTAGGTGAAAGTTCCACAGATGATATGTTAGATGTAAAACTAGTTCAAACAAATTGAGTAAAAAGAGTTGTTACTAACAATTCAATACTGGACTGGGTGGAGGTGTCAAGTAGGTCCCTTAGGGGTCCACTCTGAGTTCAATACAATTCAATATTTTCATTTACTACTTTGAAAATAGAAGATAGAGGATACTAATAAAATTTGAAGGTGTTCCTGCACAATGCAGGATAGGCATAAAATAGAATGTGAGCAAGACAAACTTTTTAAATGGACAGAAATCAATAAAATAAGATTCAATAAAGCATTCATAAATGTAATGTGATTGACAAAGAATAATCAAATGCACCAATGTAAAATGGAATTACAACAGAGTCTAAGAGTTATAGTAGAAAGTAAAATGAACATGTATCAGCAACAGGACTGTCAAACCCCAAAGGCAAGTGCTGATCAAATTACAAAAATGAATTTGTTTCCTAATAGAAGAAAAGAGGGGAAGGTTATGATAGTCTATAAGCACTTCAGCATCTGTCCAGGGTGTCAACCTAAAAGATAATAGATAAGTGGGGTACATAAGAGTGTAAAACCAAAAGAATTCACATAGGAAAAAAATAAAACAAGTATAAAATAAAGATAAATGTAGAAGCTAAGTGAAGGAAGTAAAAGTACATACAGTTGATGAGAGCAGAAGTCAGAGAGAGGCACAGGGAGACGGTAAAGGAGTGGAAGGGAGGAAAGTGGAAAGCAGAGAAAGGCAATGGAGAAGGAAGGGGAAGGGAGAGAAGGAGGAAAGGAAAGGAAGCAAGACTTTTTTGTAGGGTTTTTTTTTTTAATAATACTTTAAGTTCTGGGGTACATGTGCAGAATATGCAGGTTTGTTACACAGGTATACATGTGCCATGATGTTTTGCTGCACCCATCAACCCGTCATCTACATCAGGTATTTCTCCTAATGCTATCCCTCCCCTAGCCCCCCACCCCTCTACAGGCCCCAGTATGTGATGTTCCCCTCCTTGTGTCCATGTGTTCTCACTGTTCAACTCCCATTCATGAGTGAGAACATGCAGTGTTCGGTTTTCTGTTCTTGTGTTAGTTTGCTGAGAATGATGGTTTCCAGCTTCATCCATGTCCCTGCAAAGAGCATGAACTCATCCCTTTTATGGCTGCATAGTACTCCATGGTGTATACATGCCACATTTTCTTTATCCAGTCTATCATTGATGGGCATTTGGGCTAGTTACAAGTCTTTGCTATTGTGAACAGTGCTGCAATAAGCACACGTGTGCATGTGTCTTTAGAGTAGAATGATTTATAATCTTTGGGGTATATACCCAGTAATGGGACTGGTCAAATGGTATTTCTGGTTCTAGATCCTTGAGGAATCACCATACTGTCTTCCACAATGGTTGAACTAATTTACACTCCCAAAAACAGAGAAAAAGCGTTCCTATTTCTCCACATCCTCTCCAGCGACTATTGTTTCCTGACTTTTTAATGATTGTCATTCTAAGTGGTGTGAGATGGTATCTCATTGTGGTTTTGATTTGCATTTCTCTAATGAACAGTAATGATGAGCTTTTATTCATGTTTGTTGGCTACATAAATGTCTTCTTTTGTGAAGTGTCTGTTCATATCCTACGCCTACTTTTTGATGGAGTTGTTTTATTCTTGTAAATTTAAGTTCTTTGTAGATTCTGGATATTAGTTCTTTGTCAGACGAATGGATTACAAAAATTTTCTCCCATTCTGTAGGTTTCCTGTTTTCTCTGATGATAGTTTCTTTTGCTGTACAGAAGCTCTTTAGTTTAATTAGATCCCATTTGTCAATTTTGGCTTTTTTTGCCATTGCTTTTGGTGTTTTACTCATCAAGTCTTTGCCCATGTCTATGTCCTGAATGGTGTTGCCTAGGTTTTCTTCTAGGGTTTTCACGGTTTTAGGTCTTACATTTAAGTCTTTAATCAATCTTGAGTTAATTTTTGTATAAGGTGTAGGGAAGGGGTCCAGTTTGTTTTCTACTTATGGCTAGCCAGTTTTCCCAACACCATTTATTAAATAGGAAATCCTTTCCCCATTGCTTGATTTTGTCAGATTTGTTGAAGATCAGATGGTTGCAGATGTGTGGCATTATTTCTGAGGCCTCTGTTCTGTTCCATTGGTCTATATATCTGTTTTGGTACCAGTACCATGCTCTTTTGGTTACTGTAGCCTTGTAGTATAGTTTCAAGGCAGGTAGAATGATGCCTCCAGCTTTGTTCTTTTTGCTTAGGATTGTCTTTGCTATGTGGGCTCTTTTTTGGTTCCATACAAAATTTAATGTAGTTTTTTTCTAATTCTGTGAAGAAAGTCAATGATAGTTTGATGGGGATAGCACTGAATCTACAAATTACTTTGGGCAGTATGGCCATTTTCACGATATTGATTCTTCCTATCCATGAGCATGGAATGTTTTTCCATTTGTTTGTGTCCTCTCTTATTTCCTTGAGCAGCGGTTTGTAGTTCTCCTCGAAGAGGTCCTTCACATCCCTTGTAAGTTGTATTCCCAGATATTTTATTCTCTTTGTGGAATTTTTTTTTTTTTTTTTTTTTTTTTTTGAGACAGAGTCTCGCTGTGTCACCCAGGCTGGAGTGCAGTGGTGTGATCTTGGCTCACTGCAAGCTCCGCCTCCCAGGTTCATGCCATTCTCCTGCCTCAGCCTCCTGAGTAGCTGGAACTACAGGCACCCGCCACCAAGTCTGGCTCATTTTTTGTATTTTTAGTAGAGACAGGCTTTCACCATGTTAGCCAGGATGGTCTCGATCTCCTGATCTCGTGATCCGCCGGTCTTGACCTCCCAAAGTGCTGGGATTACAGGCTTGAGCCACCTCACCCAACCCTCTTGGTAGTAATTGTGAATGGGAGTTCACTCATGATTTTGCTCTCTGTTTTTCTATTATTGATGTATAGGAGCGCTTGTGATTTTTGCACAATAATTTTGTATCCTGAAACTTCGCTGAAGTTGCTTATCGGCTTAGGGAGATTTTGGGCTGAGACGATGGGGCTTTCTAAATATACAATTATTCATCTGCAAACAGAGATAATTTGACTTCCTCTCTTCCTATTTGAATACCCTTTATTTCTTTCTCTTGCCTCATTGCCCTGGCCAGAACTCCCAATAATATGTTGAATAGGAGTGGTGAGAGAGGGCATCCCTGTCTTGTGCTGGTTTTCAAAGGGGTTTCCAGTTTTTGCCCATTCAGTATAATATTGGCTGTGGGTTTGTCATAAATAGCTCTATTTTGAGAAACATTCCATCAATACCTAGTGTATTGAGGAGTTTTTAGCATGAAGGGGTGTTGAATTTTATTGAAGGTCTTTTCTGCATCTATTGAGATAATTATGTGGGTTTTGTCATTGGTTCTGTTTATGTGATGGACCACGTTTATTGATTTGCATATGTTGAACCAGCCTTGCATCCCAGGGATGAAGCCATCTTAATCGTCGTGGATAAGCTTTTTGATGTGCTGCTGAGTTTGGTTTGCCAGTATTTTATTGAGGATTTTCATATCGATGTTCATCAGGGATATTGGCCTGAAATTTTCTTTTCTTATTGTGTCTCTGCCAGGTTTTGGTATCAGGATGATGCTGGTTTCATAAAAAGAGTTAAGGAGGAGTCCCTCTTTTTCTATTGTTTGGAATAGTTTCAGAAGGAATGTTAGCAGCTCCTCTTTGTACTTCTGGTAGAATTTGGCTGTGAATCTGTCTGGCCCTAGACCTTATTTTGTTGGTAGGCTATTAATTATTGCCTCAATTTCAGAACTTGTTATTGCTCTATTCAGGGATTTGACTTCTTCCTGGTTTAGATTTGGGGGTGTGTATGTGTCCAGGAATTTATCCTTTGGAAGCAGGACTTTTTAAAGGGATGAAGAAGGACAAGGGGAGAATCCATTCAAAAGAAGTTTTATTTCTGTGAAAGCACAAACGAGTTACCCAAAAATTGGTGGTATTGGTGGTAGGCTTCCCAATAAATATTTTAATTGGAACGTTTCTAAAGAATACACTTGTAGTAATTTAGATCCTTCATTGAATATAATCTTCAGATCAGCAAAGAAATTATAAAAAATCACCAGAGGCTTACAAGAAATTTGGGGGCAAAATCACACTTAAAACAGTAGAAGAAAGTACTTTTAATTTTTTTTTTTAATTTAAAAGCTCCATGAGTTTCAAAGCAATGCAAATTAGCCATGAGCATGTCAACAAAAGGAAAGCAAACAGAGCCATACATTTCCCTTATAAAGTAACATTTGTTATTTATTTAATTTCAGAAGTAAAATGTGGCCATAAGAAATTTTGAAAATTATTGGAAAATATTTTTGTAGTTAAAATTATCTATGGTCTCAACATCATTAACACTGATGTATTTACTTGACTCACTCAATATATATTTTTAATTTGTATAATTTTGTATATGTGATTGTATATCTGCATTTTTATTGTTTATCATTATATTATTAATATCTTCCCAAGAAGTGAATATTTTTTGAAAACACGACTATTAATAGCTGCATTGTATTCCATTTATGAATGTTTATAATCATCTTTCTATGGTTGGATATTTAATTATTAACTTTACATCATTATAAATAATGCTACATAGTTTAATATTTTCTTAGCATGCATTCTGAGAATGCAAACATAAAATGTGAACATTTTATAGTTTCATATATGTTGTGTGTTATATGTGCATATGTATTTGGAAAGAGACAGAGAGAAAAAAAAAATTGTTTTCCAGTAAGGTTGCTTGTATTCTTCCCAACAATATATTAAAAAACGCATTTCACTTTATGCATGCCAGTATTACATGAGCAATAGTTTTAAGTTGTATTTTTTAAGTTACTATATTTGATTTTTAAAATTTCTGTGAACTCTTATTTATGTATTTTGTCTAGTCAACATCATTTTTGTTAAATTCTTATTTATATATTAAGAGCATTGGTCTTTGACCATATCCATCAGAAACATTTTCCTAACTTGCTTTCTGATTATATTTTATGCTTCTTAGTGGATAGAGAATGTAATATTTATGTACATAAACACATTGAGTTTTTACTTCATGATTGCCTCTTTGCTTTTATGCTTTGAAAGTTCTTTTCCAACCTATTATCAGTTAATTATTCACTTATACTTTATTCTAGTATTTATGGTTTCATTTTTCATTTTTAGCTCATGAATTAATTTGGAATTTATTTTAGTGCATGATGTGAGGTGAGGCTTTCTTTTTCAAATAGTTAACCAGTTTTCTCAACATTGCAAAATAATCTAATTCTTACCTCACTGATTTCTTATGATCCTTTATCATATACCAAGTGTATTCATTAATTGGGTGTGTTTGAAGGATTTCATGAAAGATAAACTGACACGGAATATCCAGACAATGCAGGATAAAGAAGAGTACTTCTGCAAAAAGTAGAGCGGAGTAAAGACAACAGAGGAAGCAAGGGAAAGAAGACACAGTAACCAGAGACGAGCAAGCAGGACAGTTGAGGGAATGTGATGAGTTTCCAATGCTTGTAAGAGACTGTGTAAAGTTACACAGACGAGAAAATGGACGAAAGTACTTGAGTAAATGTATGTGTGGTGACGGTGGGGAGGGGCACAAAGAAAGACCAAAGTGAAAGAGAATAATAGACCTTACTCTATATGGAAGCTGACTATCTGTAAAAAATAGGCGGGAGGAGGAAGAGCTCTCAGAAGGAAGGAAGTAACACAGAATTTGAAGCATGTCAAAAGACACAGAAAGAAAGGCATAAAAAGACAAAAAAGACGTGGTAAAGAAAACGACAGAAGCTAAAGGTCAAGATCCAAAAAAAAAAAGAAAGTACTATCAGGAAAGTTTTACACAAAGAACCATCAAAGAGGAACCAGGCTCATAAAGTAAAAATTGATGGACTCCTGAGGACATTAAAAAATGTCTAAGAAGCAGAAAGAAATAGAATATGACCAGGGTGAGGATGAGACTTGTAGAACATTCTAATAACAAACAGGAAGTTAAAATGTGAGGGCAGCAGTAAAGATCTCTACCCAAAAGAATAGCATGTGGAGGAGGAAATGTAAGCCTTAGCCAATAGATTCTAAAAATGTTACATCATGACAATTTAGCATATTTAGAGAACACTTGGACACAGGGCAAGGAACATCACACACGGGGCCTGTCGTGGGGTGGGGGGAGGGTGGAGGGATAGCACTAGGAGAAATACCTAATGTAAATGACTAATTAATGGGTGCAGCACACCAACATGGCACATGTATACGTATGTAACAAACCTGTATGTGGTGCACATGTACCCTAGAACTTAAAGTATAATAAATAAATAAATAAATAAATAAATAAAAACTATAATTTAATACACTTTGAATAATTATAAGATAGTATTAAATCAAAGTTATATGAGGGTTTTTTTTTTTTTAATGAAGTCTTACTCTGTCACCCAGGCTGGAGCACAATGGCATGATCTTGGTTCACTGCAAATTGTGCTGCCCGGGTTCAAGTGATTCTCCTGCTTCAGCCTCCCAAGTAGCTGGGATTACAGGGATGCACCACCACACCTGGCTACTTTTTGTATTTTTAGTAGAGACGGGGTTTTACCATGTTGGTCAAGCTGGTCCCGAACTGATCTCAAGTGATCTGCCTGCCTCGACCTCCCAACGTACTGGGATTACAGGCATCAGCCATCACACCCGGCAGGAAGTAATTGTTTTTGACTAAGCTCTGCACCAGGCCCCAACAGGACAGACTAAAAATCAATCAAAATGGAGTCACCAAACCAAAACAATAAAAATGGAGTCACCAAACCCAAAATAGGCTGTTATCGGACCTTCGCAAACAGACCAGCTAAATCTTCAATCGACATAATAATAAAATTCCCTCTGCTTCAATCTTTATGCGAAAGAACCAGCCTGAAGTAACCGGATGTTAACTAACAGCTATTTTCTCTGATCTGTCTCCCTGTCCCTGCCTTATAGGAAAAGTAGCTTTGAAACAACGAATACACTATTTGTTCTTTGCTTCTGCTTTCTGCAACTCTTCTCTGCCTACAAAGCCAACCTCTTCTGCTCAACTCATCAGAACATTTATTCTGTTTTATGGAATGAAGTGTTGCCTGATTCTAGAATTGCAATAAGCCCAATACAATTAAATAAATAAATAAAATAAATTATAGCTTTAAAATGTTTCACAGAGTCTTTTTTAAAGGAAAGGGAATGAAAAAGGTAAAATAATTATGATCTTGGGTATTAAGACCCTCTGGAGAGAAAAAAATCAAAGGAAATTCCAATGCCTATGAACTAACTGGAGAGCCAGAAGAAAAAGCAGCTGAAAGGATAAAGCATATAACTTGTTCACTCCTCATCAAATAAACAAATATGTATGGGGGCCACCACATTAAGCAAGGTGGAGGTATGAAAGATGAATGCCAGCCTCTGCTCTCAAAGATGTCCTACCTAGTGTAGAAAACAAAATAATAAATACAATATTCCAATGCTGTAGGATACATGCTCTAATCAATTATGTACAATGTGTTATAGAAATAAGAGGAATGATCGACTACCTAACTTTGTGGGGGATGAGGTAAGGAAAGAAAGTGAACTTTGAGCTGAATCTTAAAGGTTTCTTAGCAGCTGGCCAACTAGTCCAGGAAAGAAACAAGGTATGAAGGTATGAGGATGTATGGTGTACTTGGAGTACAGAAAACAATTAAATATAACTGGATCATGGAATATGTAGGAGAGTTTAGTAGAAAATGAGGCCAGAAAGAGACAGAAAATAGGTCTTTCAACTATGCCAAAGACAACGGGAAGCCTTCAAAGATCTTTAAGCAAGAGAGTGAAACAACAAGATTTACCCAATAGAAATGCCAAGCTAGTTTTAATTGGAAGAAGGAAGGACTGGAGATAGGGAATTAGAAGCTTTCACAATAGTACAAATACACCATGGAATACTATGCAGCCATAAAAAAGAATGAGAACATGTCCTTTGCAGGAATATGGATGGAGCTGGAGGCCATCATCATTAGCAAACTAATGCAGGAACAGAAAACCAAACACCACATGTTCTCACTAATAAGTGGGTGCTAAATGATGAGAACACATGGACACATAGAGAGGAAGGTGGAGGGTGACAGGAGGGAGAGGATCAGGGCAAAAAACTAATGAGTGCTAGGCTTAATAAGTGGGTGATGAAATAATCTGTACAATGAACCCCCATGACACACATGTACTTATGTAACAAACCTGCACTTACACCCCTGAACTTAAAATAAATGTTTTTTTTAAAAAAAAAAAAAAAAAGAAAAAAGAAAAAGAGATTATACAGCATAGATTAGAAAAATGACAGCAGAAATAGATAGAAATGATTAGATTTGAGACATATCAAAAAGGAAAATTAGCAAAGCTCGGTAAAAGATTGGCTATAGAATCTTAGAGATCATTTGAAAGATGCAGAGATGCTGCTAAGGTGTTTAGATTGCACTAGATGGATGATATTGGAAACACTGGAAAAGGTTCATGCTTGTAGAAGAAGATTGTGAGCTTGGTTAGGGATGGGATGAGTTTAAACGGCCTCTGAAACATTCAGAGGACATGCAGAAAGTGTTGGATATATACGCTCAGAGCTCAGTAGAAGGACCTGAGCTAGAGAAAGAAATTTAGGTCTACAAGTACAAAAAAAGAAAGTGAGTGGATTCGAGCATTTTAAGTGATAAAGGAAACGAAATCTGTGATTTATGGGAAAGAGGACAGTAAAAGAAATGTGTCAAGAAAACAATAAAAATTTAGTATATAGAATTTATGGAACATGAATAGCTTATGTTGTTAGAAATTCTAGTGTTCTGTAAGATATGAAAGAAAGAGCAAATATGTATACTATATGGGTAATTATTCTTTTTAAAAAGCTTTGACAATAAAATTAAATAAAAAATGCCAGAGTATTTTTGCAATGTTAAATACCAAGTACTAAGATTTTTCTAATGAACTGCTCTTAAATCCACTTATCCCCCACCCCGTCCAGTTATTTTCACCATCTGCCAGCAGTAGTCCCTCTCTTTAAAAAAAAAAAAAAAAAAAAAAAAAAAAAAAACTTTGTTAATTTTTCTTATGCTCAAAAATTGCAGAACAAATGAGAGATGGCAGAGCATAGCTGCTAAGAGCTATCAGAATGAGTGACAGCCCAAAAATGGAAATGAATTTTGACAAACTCCCTCAGCAACTACATACTCCTAAAGATGGCGAGGGCCTATCCAGTATGTTTCAGCTAGGACTTTTTCTTTTCTTCCCTCTCTCTCTTTTTTTTTTTCTTTTTTGGAAATTGTCCAAGTTCTGATACAAACATGAAAGCATTGGAAATGCAATAAAAAAAACTGCAAAGACAGGCTCTCTTTCAAGAGTTACCCGAAAGAGAAATAGATTTGAGAATCGTCTTGCATGATGATTCCCTTTACACAATAAGTCAGGTTCAAGGTCACAGGCTCAGGGCATTAAAGATTGGCTATAGGGCAACTGTAGTTTTTCACATGATGTGGAAGATGCCATGATTTTAACACCCCTTCTTCCTGCAATTCAGCTTTATTGTTCACCAAATCAAGGCCCCATGAAATTAACATCATTATGGCACTAAAAGGACTGATTGAAATTTAAAAGATTTTAAATTTAATAAAATCACCCATGCTGCCCCAGATTTGAATTATATTTCTCTCTGATTTTCAAACTACAATCCTGTGTTCTTTTCCTTTCAGGATATTCTTTTTGGTGCAGCAGTCTATATACTAAAATACAAAAGCTACAATGAAGAGTCACCCTGAACAAAGCGAATATAAAATCATGTGTGTTTCATGTTTTATTCTTTTCTGCTTAAGAAAGTACCTCAAATACAAGAATAAAATCTAGTGAAAGTATGACAGGGAAATAGTTCCTATATTATGTAATTACTCAGCATTTTAATTAGAAAAATTATAAGCCCCTGGCCAGGCACGGCAGCTCACTCCTATAATCCCAGTACTTTGGGAGGCCAAGGTGGGCAGATCACTGGAGTCCATGAGTTCCAGACTAGCCTGGGCAATATGGTAAAATACTATCTCCACAAAAAAATGCAAAAGTTAACTGGGTATAGTGGTGCAAGCCTGTGGTCCCAGCTATTTGGAAAGCTGAGTTGGTAGGATCTCTTGAGCTCAAGTAGGTCCACGCTGCAGTGAGCCATGATTGAGCCACTGCACTCCAGTCTGGGTAACAAAGTGAGACTTTGTCTCCAAAACAAACAAACAAAAAAGAAAAATTACAAGCCACCAGTAGATAAATGGCCCACAAAAAAACTGATAAGGCAGTTCTCACAAGAGAAAATGTAACTAACAAACAAAGACATAAGAATATATTCAATCTTGGAAGCAGTCAGAAGAGTTTAACTTAAAACTATAATGAGGTAATATTTTCAGTGACTTAATTTAATTTTTTTTCTAGTTTTCTGAAAAGGTTGGGGTGAAATTAGTCAATTATTCTAGTGTTTTTGGAAATCAATTTGGCAGTATTTTTCAACAAAAATCCAAATATTTATACCCTTTCACCCAGCGATTAAACTGCTAAAAGTTTATACTGAGGAAATAATTCAAGGGGTTATAAAAGTTTTATGCAACAAGATGTTCATCACATTGCTTATAATAGCAAAACATAAGAAACAACCAGAATGACCCATGACAGATTAGTTAAATCATGCTGAATTGCCCTAAGGGAAAATTGTACAGCCACTAGAAATTATCATTATGAGGAATATGTACTAGATGAGAAACCCACATTAAAAAGAGCACACAAAAGCATCTCCATTATGTTTACAACTTCATACAATTGTGTATATGTGAAGGGCACGTGGAAAAAAACAATTAATATGTAGTGATATTGTGCTTTTTATTCCTGTATTCTTACTGTTTTTATAATATTGTGCATTGATAAAATCAGTAAAAATAAATAAGAACCTCCCTCCTGACTCTTCCACTTACCCTTCCTTTCCTCACTTTGACAGGCACCTGGTTTCTGATGACCCCTGGGATTTCCACATAAACCCCAGACAATTCTCTGGACTACAAAGGTCATCCCCGGAAAATCTGGCTGCCTAGAAAGGTCAGGCCTTGCTTCTGGCTTGGACAACTTTCATTTTCTTCCCCAGTTTCCCTGCCAATGGTCTAACCTCCTCTTTGTTTGCCTTTAAAGCTGCTATAGCCATTTGGGAAAACACACTTGAAATGGATTTACTTTCTGGGGCTGAAAATTTAATATGCTTGGTGTGATAAATATGTCTTCTCTATTACCATTAAAGCAAGGGAGGAAGAAGAGAATAATACAAGTGGAAATGAGATTCTGAAATCTCTGGGGTGAAACATTTTTAAGCAAACCATGGTAGATCCTGAGCCTTTCAAAAGTTGATTCCTCAGACAATTTATTTCAGAAGATTTAGCTTCCTAGATAATTGGTCTTCTTTATCCTTATTGTGGGGCACTGCTGTAGTTCTCCTGAGACTGCCAACTTCCTCCATCTGGAGTCACAGCATGGACAGTTGTTTTCTGTCTGGACCAAATTACTTGAAGTGTTACATTCATGCCCTAAATGGTTCAACATCTATTTAAATTCAACAGATTTTTGCTCCTTGACCTTTAGTCGATCTAATTCCAATTCTGATAGAGATTGGAATAACACAGTGGAGAAAGTGCTTGGCCTTTTTTGAATGGCATGTATATGAGGTGGCACTATTCTAATAAATTAGATACTGCTATATAAGTTGTTGACAACCTGTACTTACTTGTTTAATCCTCCTCTTGGGCCTTTTTCATGTGCCAAGGGACTCAAAACATAAACATGGCTTTGGCCTCTCTCAATACTGCTTCTAATGACCCCTGTTTGATTGCCTTCCCACCACCCCCATCCCTGAAGACAATATAAATGTTCATTTCAATCTAATTTTGTCTACATACAGATGATGAAGGGGGAAGATGCACATTGTGATTTTACCCCAAGCACTATGTCCACCTAAGGATGACCCTGGGCTCAAAAGCCCCAAAATATAGATACACAAAACTTGCCATCTACTCTCAGCTCCATTATCTTGTGCTTTCTTTACCTAAGTGCTTCAGCACAGCCAATCCCCGGCAACATGGTGTTCACTGGCATTCATAATGCTGATTTCATGGCTCTGTGCCAGTTTGAAAATGCCTTCTAAATCTTCACAGAAAGGAATTTTCTTCAGCCTAATTTTCATGCTGTATTTTATCATATTCTAATACATTGAAGAATGAAGTATGGAATTTCATAAGCTCACTGATAACCTTCTATTTCCTCAGCCATGCTGGATCCAGGAGAATTTACTTCAATCTCTAAATACATGAATATGTGGCTACCTGGCAAGTCAGCCCACTGGCTAAAGACCCTGCCACCAGCCTTTCCCTAGAGCTGCAGGGTTAAGTCAGAAATACACAGGCAGGCTTCAGTAAGGAAGAACATACGTTTGTGGAACCAGCCTGCCTGAATTCCACTCCCAGCTGCAGCATGTCTTTGCTGTGACTTTCTCTTCCCAATGACAGTGCGATCCCTCAATATAGCATTTACAGAGCACCAGATAAAAGGGGGTTATTTAAGGAGAAATTGTTATTTCCATTAGAACTGTTATTTTGTCTTTTCTGCATGAATGTCTGGGGAGAGAGATACTTTAGTCACCAAAAGAGAGAAAAGATTGTATGCAGCCCCTTTGAAGTTGCTTGAAGAGAGTGAGATAGAGACAGATAGACAAAGACAAGATTGTTGCTCATATTTGTAACTGTTACAGCCCTGACTATCAAGTGAAAAGTATGTATGCATTTAATGGCAGCCCAGGGACTGAGTGGTGTGTGTGTGTGTGTGTGTGTGTGTGTGTGTGTGTGTGTGTGTCTGTTTTGAGATGCAGTCTCGCTCTTTCACCCAGGCTGGAGTGCAGTGGCATGATCTTGGCTCACTGCAAACTCCGCCTCCAGGATTCAAGTGATTCTCCTGCCTCAGCCTCCAGAGTAGCTGGGATTACAGGTGCCCACCACCACACCCAGGTAATTTTCATATTTTTAGTAGAGATGGGGTTTCACCATGCTGGCCAGGGCGGTCTTGAACTCCTGAATTCAGGTGATCTACCCACCTTGGCCTCCCAAAGTGCTGGGATTACAGGCATGAGCCACCTCACCCAGCCAGGACTGAGTTATTTTAAGCAGGAGTATGCCTAGATGGAAAAGAAAAACCATTGAGAAGGATAAGCTGGTAAAATGGAGGCAGTCCTTTATGTATCCTCCCAAATACATGGCTATTTGTTCATGTCTACTCTGATTCAAGTCCAGACTTTGACTTTTAAAATCACTTGACTATACTCAAAGTAGATTATCATCCATAGCTTAAGAAAAATGAGCCCTGTGATGGGCATGCCCTAGGGTAACCTACAATGTGCAATCCCTTGTGTAATCTCCTCCCCTGGAGGGGAGGTAAAACCTGTAAACTTCTAAACAATAAAATATGGCAAAGGTGATGAGATGTAGCTCCCCTGTTTCTGTTATTTAATAAAGCAAAAGCGAAAGGGTTTTTCAGATGCAATTTTACTTTTAATTAATCAAAAGGAGATTATTTTAGTCGGACCTGCCCTAATCAGGTAAGCCCTTTAAAAGAGGGATGAGGGTTGCCTTCAAATGAGAGAGTCCAAGCATCAGAGGCTCTCCATTGCAGCCTTTCAAGTAGCAAGCAGCTATGAATTGTAAATTCACAAGGTACTAGATTGTGCCAACAGCTTGATTGAGCTTGGAGCAGATCCTTCCCTAGTCGAGCCTCCAAATGAGAAAGCAGCCTGGCTGACAACTTGACTGTAGCCTTATGAGACCATAAGCAAGGATCCAGCTAAGCTGTGCCCAGATTTTTGATGTATGGAAACTGTAAGATTATAAATGTGTAATGTTTTAAGCCACTAAACTGAGAATTTTTTATGCAGCAATAGAAAACAAATACAAACAAGCACATTTATTTTCCTCCGTTTTCTAAGGACATCCTAAGAAATGTGGACGCAATGACAAGTGTGAGTAAGTGGGAAGATTGTTAGATGAGGCACGAAGGCATGGTTCAAGTCCTGATTTTGCATGACCTGGAGCAAGATACTTTACCTCTTTAAGCCTATAACCTCATCTGTCAATGGGGTTAATTTAATCTGCCTAGACTTTCTCACAGGGTTCTGAGGGAAGACTTTGAAAACTGTAAAATGCTGAACTCATGACACTTACCATGCTCCAGGTAGTATTCTAGTTTTCCTATATGTATTAACTCATTTAATCTTCAAACAACCCTTTAAAGTAGATACTTTTCCACAATCATTATCTTCATTTTACAGATGAGAGAAATGAGAATCAGGGAGGTAAAAAATCTTGTCTGAGATGGCACAATTATTAATAAGTAAGAATAAACATTTAAACCCTGGCAGTCTGATTCTACATTCTGTACTCTTAAGCATTACACTGTGTTGCCTCTTAAATCTTTAATAAGTCTAGGAAATCCACTCCCTCTGGAGCAAGCTGAACTGGGATACCAAGATGTTCTGAAAAAGATTCACGATCTTCCGATGAGCGTGATCCTTATAAGCCCTTACTTTGATGTATTCTTCCAGATTTATCTCAGTTTTTCTGATACACACAACCACACACTATTCAAAAGAAATTCACCAGGAGGCAATAATCCTCTTTTTCTTCTATAAAGTGTATTGGTACCATCCACAGGGCTCAGTCCCGCTGCCTCATACACAGCACCACCTCCTTCTACTGTTACCTATTATTACTTAGCTGAGAGCACATGAACATCTGCTTATAACACACACACTTAATTTCTCCTCAAATACAGATTCACATAAAAACCAAGCATAAAGAGAATAGGAGCATTTTCATTGAATTGCTCTTAGGTACACTGCATGATTTCCATTATGTCTACTGTCTGATTTTGCAAATCACTGGGCATGCAGAATCAGCTCTCAATTTATCAGGAAAAAAAAAAAACACCAGAGCTAGAAGAAGATGCCTTGCTTAAAGGATTATATGGCACATTCCCCCCCTGGCTTTGGAAAGTTTATTTTTTACCTTTAGATCTTCCTGAGGTTAAAAAAATTCTTACCTTTTTTAATGGGCCATTATAATGCTAAAGCTAATATTTAAAAGTTCCTCCAGAAGTCCAACTGAAACCTCCCCTGCTTCAATTTAAGCAGGCAAGATTCTATTCAAACTTCAAAATCAGCTTTAAAAATCACTTTCTCTGACACCCCTAGATTAAGTTAACTACTTAACCCTTCAGCATTCTAGGCACACATACTTTTATTACACTATTTATATAATAATGTTGTTTTTTTAATATATTTGCAATCACACCAACAGAGGCAGGACACAATTTATCTTTGTGTCCATTACACCTGGCAGAGTGACTGACACATATTAGAAAATTGAAGGAAACATTTTTTTTTTCTTTTCCTTTTTTTTTTTTTTTTTTTTTTTGAGATGGAGATTCGCTCTGTTGCCAGGCTGGAATGTAACGGAGCAATCTTGGCTCACTGCAACCTCTGCCTCCCGGGTTCAGGCGATTCTCCTGCCTCAGCCTCCTGAGTACCTGGGATTACAGGCACCTGCCACCATGCCTGGCTAATTTTTGTATTTTTAGTAGAGATGGGGTTTCACAATGATGGCCAGGCTGTTCTCAAACTCCTGACCTCAGGTGATCCACGTGCCTCAGTCTCCCAAAGTGCTGGGATTATAGGTGTGAGCCACCATATCCAGCCTCGTTGAAGTAAACATTTTAATGAATTAGTGAATGAAGCAAATTGTATACTATTTCATATATAAGCAGAGCAGCTTTCTACTCATAAAACCTTTCTTACAAAGACCAACTTTAGCTCTCTCGTTTTGTCCCTTAATAATTAAACAGTTCCCAATTTTTTTTCCTGTCCATAAGACCTATTTTTCTAAACTGTAGGCCACAGTTTCCTTGACTAGTGATATCTTCATATCTATTTCAGCGAGACAATCAAGATCCAAGTCATTGTGCCATATACATTGATAACTATGTTTAAATGTACTTACACAATTAGCTTCCTTACAAAAAGCTGGTTGCAAAATGAAATAATACAAATCCATTTCTACATTAAATTCACCAGGACAGCTTATTATTTGGAGAATATCCAAATAATTTCAAAATTTTAAAAAGTATTTTTAACATGAGTAATATTTCTCTAATTTTTTTATTAAGAGGCAATATGATGTAGTAGGAACCACATCAGATTTGAAGGTAGAAGACCTGAATTTAAACCCAAAACTTCCTGTATGCCCTCAGGCATTTCGCTTGGCTTTTCTGAGTTTTTCTCTTCTATTAAATGGGGATATACTAATGAATAACTCACAGGGTTGTTGTCAGGACCAAATAAACTAATAATGCATGTAAGAAGACTTTGCTCAATGTAAAACAAATATTAGTGATTATTCTAAGTAATAACAATAACGTAACAGGATGTTTTCTTAAAACTGGATTCCTCAACCTACCAGGAGAATCACTTCTTGCATGTAACACAAGTTGTTTTTTTCTCCATGGTACTGCATTGCCTGTTCATATTTAGCTTTAGATCAACTGTGACTCTCAGTTCTTTGTCTGTGATGCTTGGGATGAACCAGTCTTTTTCAACTCTGTTGTTGTGAATTTGGGTTTTCATCTCCTTGTGATAGCCCATCCTTTTATCTTTTTTCCAGTAAGATACTTTTTCCTAATTTATCAAGGTCATTTTGAGTTTTTCTCTCTAACATCTGTCAAAATACTTAGCAACAGGCACCCTAGAAATGTATAGATCAGCCAACAATCTGCATGTTCTTCCTCCATACAGGATGAATGTGACTATGGGGTTCTCTCTATAGTGGGACCAAAGATACAAGAAGAAACCACTGTATTTGAAACAGTATTTGAAAATATCTATTGCAGATGGAAGAGGAAAACATCTCTCTCTGCTAGCAAACATAGCACAACCTTCCCACATACATACAGAGTAGCCAAAACAGCACTCAGACATCTTTCTATAAGTGAGCCTTTTGATAAATGAGCTTTTATCTGGCGTCATAGGCAGATATTGAAAGGGCTTACAAGTGGAGGGCACACCAAAGCCTGGAATATTTTAAGACAGAAGCAAAATAAACTACTTATTGGATGGTAATGATCTGAACTGATGCCATTTGCATATTTTGTAGCATGAGCAGTACTTTGCAAGAAGGCTAAAAACAATAGCTTTGAGGATTATGGTCAGGCTCAGTTATAATAATAGCCCAGGATTTTAGCAGTGGGATTAAAGTGAAATGACTGGGTAAGGCTAGTTTTAAATAAATGTCTAGATCTAGTAAGCACTATGACTTGAATCAGAGAGGAAGGAAAAAAGGAGGCATTTTAAAAAGAGTCCAAATATCTTGAGGTAAAGCTACAGATCATGGTGAGGAAAAAGGAGGAAAAAAAATGTCAAGTCCCACTTAGTACATAACGGGTTCAGTTTTGTCAGGATGTTGCCTCTACTTCTCCCTAGAAGAGTCTGCATAGAATTAAAACTTGTTAAATGTATGACATGACATTGGAAGACAAACGTACTCTGGAAAAATCATAGCTGCCAGAGTCCAAAAGGGCACTCAGACTTAAAAACAAGAAGTAGCCAAAGAACACCCTTACGTGAGCTTGAATTCCAAAGATCCTAAGGTACAGAGGGAGATTTGAATATTTATAACACAAATACACAAACATAAATTTCACAACCATTAAAGACAATCTAAAAATTGAACCAAAATTAATTGTGCAAGGCACTAAATTGGCCAAAATAGTGGCAGGTAGGAGTAATAAATAGATTAATAAAGCACAGCCTTTGTCCTTAAATAGCTAACCATCTCTTTGGGATATGTATATAAAAACATTTGATTTTGGGGGGAGAAAAGAATAATGATGGAAGATTGACTCTACTGTATACTAAAACACGAATAATGATGGAAGACTGACAACATGAATAATGATGGAAGATTGACTCTGCTATATACTAAAACACTCCAAAGCTACATTAATTAAAATAATTCGGAACTGGTGCAAAAGCAAACAGCTATATCAATGGAATAAAAGCACAAACAGACTCTAGAGCTAAGACACCATATGAATCAAATAAATAAAGTGCCATCATAAATGAGTAAAAGCAAGGGTTATTCTATAAAGACAGAATGTAAGTTATGTCAGGATGATAATCCGTTTGAAACTTTGCATCCTACATCAACATAATGGACTAAATAGTTAAGTGTTTTAACAATTTTTAAAGAAGAAAATATGTCAATATTAACCTGCTCTTGGAGGGAGAAGGAACTTACTGAGTTTAATAGCAATAGAAGAAAAGACAATGGAAAAGATTGACAGATACAACATTTAAAATGTTTAAACTTCTCCAGTGAGAAGGACTACATAAAAAAATATTTAAATGAACTGAAAATTTTTGAAATATGTTCAAGGGTTTAGAATATTAATATATAAAGAGCTCATTTGAATAAATAACAACAATCACAAAACCCCTAATAGATTCATGAATCTATTATTCATGAATAGATTATTCATGAAGTATCCAAATTCACTGGTATTTAGAAAAGTGCTTAATAAAAATATAGTATTTATACCAAAATTCCAACAGCTTTTTTTTTCACAAGCTGTTGGTGAAGAGCTGATCTTCAAATTCGTATGGAATTTCCCAAAAACCTAAAACACCCTTGAAAAAGAAGAATGAAGTTGAAGGACTCACATTTTCCAACTTTGAAACTTACTACAAAGCTATAGTAATTAAAACAGGATGGTGCTAGCACAAGGACTTACATATATACCAATGGGAGAGAACAGAAAGCCCAGAAATAAACTCTTTATCTTCACCATATACAAAAATTAACTAAAAATGGATTTTAAAAACAAAACATAAATGTAAGAGCTATAACTACAAAACTCTTAGAAGAAAACTTCAGGGAAAATCTTAACATCAGATTTGGCAACAGTCTGATGGATATGACACTAAAAGTGCTGGCACCAAAAAAAATAGATAAATTGGACTAAACAAAATGACGAAATTTTGTGCATCAAAGGACACTATCAAGAAAGTAGAAAGACAACCTACAGGATGGGAGAAAATATTTGCAAATTATATGTCTGATAAGGGATTGATATCCAGAATATATAAAGAACTCCTAAGACACAACAAAAACCCAAACGACACAGCACAATGATTCCACTGGACTGAAAGTTAAGAAGACTGCCAACAAACCACTTTGAGCTCTTCACGTCTCTGAATCAACAGGTCAACAAGGGAGTTATGATGTTGGCTGGGGTGAGCAACCCAGACTGCTAAGAGGAAACTGGAGTACTACAGCACAAGAAAGGTAAGAAAAAGTTTGTTTAGAATACCAGAGATCCCTTGTGGTGTCTCTTAATATTATCACGCCCTATAATTAAGTTCAATGAAAACCAACAACAATCCAATCCAGGTAGGACTATTAATGATCCAGACCCTTCAGGAATGAAGGTTCAGGTCACCCCAGCAGGTAAACAACAACAAACAGCTGAGGTATTTGCTGAAGGCAAAGGGTACAGAACAAGTAATGAAAAAAAGTTATTTATAAATACCAGCTATGACTACATGACCAGTTACAGAAAAGGGGACTGTACTTGTCATGAGTATTTCCTCCTTATTTTGTTATGAATAAATATGTATGTGTATATATATATACACACACAAATATATTAAGCAAATATCTTTGTTTAATTTCTTCTCTTATTTCATTATCATGTTACATAAGATGTAATGACTTTATATCACTATTTGGGTACAGTCCTACCACACTATCCATGGGGGATTGGTTCTGGTTCCAAGACGTCCTACAAATACCAAAATCCATGGATGCTCAAGTCCCTGATATAAGTAATGTAGTATCTGCATATTACCTATACACATCTCCTGTATATTTTAAATCATCTCTAGATTATTTATAATACCTATTGCAATGTAAATGCTATGTAAATAGTAGTTACACTATACTGTTTAGGAAATAATGACAAGAAAAAGGTACAGATGCCAGTTTTTCTGAATTTTTTTTTTACATGGTTAGTAGGGGTGCAGAAAATACTACACTTAAAACTTACTATGTGCTTGGCATTTTCTTTAGTTCTAAGGATTTTGGTTTTTTGGGGTTTTTTTAAGTATTTACAGGTTTTAATTATTATTATTATACTTAAGCTCTTGGATACATGTGCAGAACATGCAGGTTTGTTACATACACCATGTGCCATGGTGGTTAGCTGCAGCCATTGATCTGCGGTTGGTTGAATCCACAGATGCAGAACCCATATATATAGAGGGTTGGCTGCATTATTAATTTTACATCATAGTAACTACCTTATGGAATATCAGCAAATTAAACATCACTCAAGAATTTTATGTCCTCTTCTAAGGAAGGGATTGGTAAGTTTTTGGTTGTATGAAGAATACCTGTGTCATATCAGGCAGAATTATGACCTTGTTATTGTCTTTATTTGTATATTAAGTTTGATTTAAGAAGATGCATATGGATACCAAATTCACCAGGGATGACTTGTGATGGTTAATTTAATGTGTCAACTTGACTAGGATAAGGGATGCCCAGATAGCTGTTAAAACATTATTTTTGGGTGTGTCAGTGAGGGTGTTTTCAGAGGAGATTAACATTTGAATCAGCAGACTAAGTCAAGAAAATCCATCCTTGCCAGTGTGAGTGGGCATCATCCAATTTGTTGAGGGCCCGAATAGAACAAAAGAGTGAAGGAAAGCTGAATTCTCATTCTTTCTCTCTCTCTCTCTCTCTCTCTCTCTCTCCCCTCCCCGCCCTTTCGAGCTGAGACATTCATCTCTCCTGAGCCTTCCTGGTTCAGATTAGGACTCCACCGTTCCCCCTCACCACACCAGGGTTATCTGGCCTTGGGACTCAGACTGGGACTTACATCATTGGCTCCCCTGGTTCTCAGGCCTTTGAGCTTGGATCAGAACAACAACAGCTTTCCTAGGCCTGCAACCTTCAGGCAGCAGATCATGGGCCTTCTCAGCCTTCGTAATCATGTGAGCCAATCCATAATAAGAAATCTCTTTCTGTATATCTCTATATACTTCATTTGTTCTGTTTCTCTGAAGAACTCTAATGCAGATTGATAGAGATAGAGATAATGATGTATATATATTTTACAATGCCTAAAAAGAAGGAAATATAATGATGTTAGCAGGGTTTATTGTCAAGTGGTAGGACAGTGAGTCATTATTTATGATGTGTACTTTATTACACATTTCAAACTTTATACAATGAATTTGTACTGTCTGTATAATCATAAAAATATACAAAGAAAGTAGGAATATGAAAAAAAAGTAATATGGCCAGAGAAAACTTCCCAAAATATCTAGGATTCAGCAAATTCTAATAAGCTTAAATAATGGTTAAAGGCATCCTAGGAAGGAAGAATAGAGGTGAGAATCCAAATGGCATATCAGCCCAGTTAGAGTTTATATAAGGAAGAAGGCATAAACTGGCAACCATCTTTTAACCATGCAGCTTTTTAAAAGGGTTAGTAACATCTAAAAATGATAAGATTTTATATAAGAATCTGAATTTCTAATTTCTCTTTTAAAAATGAAAACCTCTGGCACCACTGGGCTTGCAATCCCCACATGGCAACAAACAGCCTAAGTTTAGCCACAAGCTATATACTTCAAATGGAAAATTTGCTTCCCAGGTTGCCACAGTCCTCACCAACCCAGACTCATCAATTTGCATTACCTGCCTGACATTTATGGGCACTTGAGTTTCCAAACTCTCACAGAAGAAATGAGTGAGAGGAGAGGGAGTTCAAGACAGTGCTTGGGGTCAGAATATAGGTGGCTCTAAATGTGAGAATATGAAATTTGCACCTTATTTAATAGGTAGCTTACTGTTATTAAAGGTATTTAAGTGGATGAGGATCAACAATATTGAGAGCTGGACATGAGAAACCTTAAGCAGTGTACAGCTTACATAATGAATTTGAGGGTGAAAAAAAAATTTGTAACCACCCCAGTATGAAGAGATAAGACCCTGAAGAGTGGTATTAAGGGGGAAAAAAGAGAAAGGGTTATATACAAGAGTAAAGAACTGGTACAATATGGTGACTGAACTCATGTGGAACAAGAAGGAAAAGAACAAAGGAAGAAGACAGCTCAAGGAGAAGAAATGCCAAGATAACTAGATAAACCTGGGTGAGGAAGAAAATGATGGTGTTATTAAGGATGTAGGAAATTTTGGTGTCAGAGATAGTCTAAGGGAATACAATAAGTTCAGGTCAACTGTTATGCAGGTTTTTACATCTGTTTGTCCTATTAAAATGCAGGACCATGTCTTATTCTTCTCTGAATCTTAAGTACCTAGCATAGGGTCTGGAATACAAAACATTCCCACTAAATGCTATTTGACTCCAGTATAATTTAAGGTACTAAAGCAAAATATTCAAGTAAAAATGTTGAAGGTGGTAAACTGGAGCTCAGGAAAGAGGTTAGAGAGAGAAATAGAGGTCTAGGAGTCATCCATGTGAATAAGGAAATAAAAAATATAACAAAGGCATAAGACCACTGAGTAGAAATTCAGATGAACAGAAAGCAGAGGACTAAACCTCAGAGAACAAGCACACTGAAGAAATGGGAAGAAATCAGGTAGGAAACCAAAAGAAGAAGGATAAGCAAGGTAAAAAGAGATCCAGGATGATAGAAAACCAACGGAGAAAATACTTCTAAAATGGAGTACTTCTGTGAAAATGTTTTTTTAAAAAGCAAGAGGATTATTAATACAAATTTCAAATTAGTAATTACTTGGAGTATGGGCAGGGAGAAGGATGTAGGGAAAAGAAATAGAAGGTAGGCAAATATTCTATTTCATAATCTGGTGGAGATTACATGGGGATTTGTTATATTATTAAATTGTCCATGTTTAAAAAGAGAGAGACAACTGAATAGCATTTCCGAATCTAGAAATTTTACTGTGGATATATTCACACAAGCAATCAAATCCAAATGCATTTGCTTCTATAAGCATGTTCACTGCAATACTGTGATAGCAATAATTTGGATATGACCTGAAGGTCCATTGATGGGAGATCAGTTCAATGAGCTATGATTCATCCTTACAAGAGATCACCACTCGGTCATTTTTTAAAGAGATAAATTTGTATATGCCAATATGGAATACTCTACAGGACTTATTTTTAAGTGGAAAAAGAAATCTATGGAACATATTATACATAATGTGACTCTGTTTCTATAAAAAGATGTTTGATCATGCACAGAACATTTCTGGAAGGATATACAATAAACTGTTTCATTTATTGCTTCTTGGGATAGAAATGAGGGATCCAGCACAAGGTTGGGTAACTTTCACTTTTTATTTTGCACCTCTCTAAGTCATTCCCCAAGGAAGTTGATTTGCCTACGGCAAAGTTGGAGATGGAGTGAGGAAGAAGAGAAAGACTTGGACAGGGCACTATATGTGATGATTTTAAAGTCACTAGGGGCCTTGAATAGAATACTTTATTTAGAGTGGTGGGGACAAAAGATAGACTGTGGGTAAAGGAAATCAGAGTAACAAGAATAAGTTATTCTTTTGAAAAATCTGGTGGTAAAAGGAGGAAAAAACTAGACAGTTGCTAGTAAGAATAACAAATATAACCTAAATTAAGGGTCCTTTTAGGTCAGATTTTTTATGATTACAGTTGTAAAGAGCTTGTAGAACTGAGCTTGTTTATAGGAAAAAGAGAAGAAGTCAGTGAAAGAGAGAGAGATGTTAATGGTAGTAAAAGAGAGAGTCTTAAAACGTTCAGAATAAAGCCAAGGCAAGGGAGGGATGACCTGAAGCATTTCAAGAGAGCAGCTGAAAGAAGAAGACACTGATAGACAGGCTCTCCCTTGAGAGAGCATGAACTCAGAGAACCCAGAGGAGGGGCAGTTGATGTCTGGGGCAGCAGACTATCAAATAGGATTAGCACAGAAAAGCACTCTCTTAACATGGACAAAAGAAAGACTTTTTTTTAAGCCTATGGAAGAAGTTTCATGAGGAAGGAAAGTCAAAAGTGAACTCTAAGGGATCAAGGAGAGAACCAGAGAAAAGGACATCCAGGTACAGAAACTCAAAAATATGTCACTGATATTGCAGGTAAAGGAGAAGGGAGAGAAATACATGTGTATATATAAATTATATTGCATTCAGAGGACACAAGACAGGGAGAAGAGCAACAATGGCATATCAAATTGAATTCCAAAATATATTATTTATTATTATTATAGTTTACACATGTCAGGGGGAAACATGCACATAAGAAATAACTTTCCACAAAGTTTTCTTCAGGCCTTTGGACATTATCACACTGTGCTGCTTTTACTTTCCTCAGGGCACTTTGAAGTCAGCTCCTGTGCAGGACCCTGAAATCCGGCCCACTGAGGGGCTTTGGCTTCAGGTGCCAGGAACTCTTAAACTCAGAAGGGAGCAAGCTCTGTTTAAATGAAGCAGTCCACGTTTTCCCTTCCATGTGCAAAAGGATAAAAGAAGATAAGCTCAAATGTATCTTTTTTATAGAAATAATCTCCCCCTTGGCTTCTCTGGACGAGTCTGCTCAAAACCAGCTGAAAACAATGTCAAGGCTGCCCTCCCTGGCCTTTGCTTCTTGGACTCAGAATTTATCTTCCAATAATGGTTTTTACTTTTTTGACCTGCTTTTTTTTTTAAAAAAAAAAAAAACAAGGCACACCTTTTATTCCCCCATTTTCACATGCAAGGGCTTTATTTTCATGATGGACTGAGTCTCTTCACAGTGTCATGCATGACATAATCCTTGAAAAAATCTAATGTGACATGACAGACAGATAGCACAGCCACAAAAAGCCAAAAAGATAATTTTACAGTGACCTTCTTAAAACACAGACTGTAAACACATAACTGAAACCTAAAGCATTTTCTTAAACCTAAAGCATCTCACAAGATGAGGGTCTAGCAGCCTTTGTAGGGTAAAGTTAACTAGTTAATTGAAAAAATACTAGCCCGATGAGTACATACACTTCCTAATAGCACATACAAACAAAATCACTTTATTTAGACACTAAAAATGGTTGATTGCAGACAATAAAATGTATAATTGGGTCAAAAGGATGTGAAGTATATTTAGGTATCACTTGGGATATTTCTTCAGTCAAAAACAAACAGACTTGGGGAGAGTGGGCCCACCAAGTCAATACCAATAGCAACTGCCTGTGTTACAAAATGGGTAGGGTACTATGAAATTCTAAAGTAAGTGCCCCCAAACCCTATTTCATTAGGATGGACTCTGATCGCTTCAGTTTTCTATGGTGAATATAGTTCTTGAGTTTAGTTAGGCCTTGTAAAGAAGGCACTGGGGTTGGGAGTGTGCCAACCTTCAGAAAGCAAGGCCCTTAAGTTTTACTAAGTGAGAATAGATAAGTAGAAAGAAACAAGTCACACATCAGTACCACTGACAGTCATTATTCATGGATTCCATATTTGTGAATTTGCCTACTTGCTAAAATTTATTTGTAACCCCAAAATCAATATTCATGGAGATTTTGCAGTTATTCACAGACACATGCATGCACAGAACACTGAAAAATTTGCATCACACCCAGGTATGTTCCGTATGGTGTTAAAACAAAGTGGCACCTGCCTTCTTGCTTTGGTGCTCATACTATAAACAAGTATCCAGTTCACGGTATATTTAATGTCACAATTTTCTTTTTTTTTTTTTCTTTTTGCTTTTTCTTGGTGATTTTACTGTTTTAAATGACCCCCAAGTGTAGTACTAAAGTGCTGCCTAGTGTTTCTAACCTCAAGAAGGCTGTGATGTGCCTTAAGGAGGAAATACATATATCAGATAAGCTTTGTTCAGGTGTGCATTATGGTACTATTGGCCATAAGTTCAATGTTAGCGAATCAACAATATATATTAAATAAAGTGTCTCTAAACACAAATACACATAACCAGGTTACATTTTGACCCACTGACAAAAATTTTGTGGTCAAAGGCTATAAGGAACTAACCCTGTATTCCTCCTAGAGGCAATAACTCAGTATTCACTAACTCTGTATTTGTAGTAACATTAGAAAACATAACTATCATAAATGAAAATTGACAGCATTTTCCCGTGTTCTGATCCTGTCCAAGAAATACCACAGGGAGGGGAGTGGCTGTAAGAGTCAGGAATTCACCATCACTCATTCTTTATTGGTCAGCCAAGTGAGAATGCTTCTTATAAGGACACATTGTGAGAATACTAATGATAAGGAAAACATGTAAGAGCTAATTGATGAATGCTATCTAGCACGTAACATTTGAATAGGAATACAAGAAGCTACGTCCCAATTCACTACCAAGAACCACTGGAAATCAACAGACTAAAAAACTGTTGGAGTCCACACAGAAAAGGTAATAATTCACATTTCCACCAGCAAGAACAGAGAGATCTTGTAATATATATATTACAGGCTAAAGTCTTTAGAAAGACTTTGCCTTAGTATTGTAGCTAAATTAGTCCATTAAGCACACTACTAAAGCTTAAAAACAAAGCTCAGAAGTAACATGAATGTATGGCAGAACAAATTCCAAAACACTTAAAAAAAATACAACAAAGCGTAGCACTCAGCAATATAAAGTTCACAAGGTCTGGCATACAATCAAAAATTGCCAAGCTTACAAAAAATCATGGAAATATTGCCCATGACCAAGAGAAAAATATCAAGTGATAGAATAATATCCAGAATTGACAGACATTGTGAAATTAGCACATAAGATTTTTAAAATGATAATATAAATATTTTTCATATTTTCAAAAAGGTCAAGGAAATTGTGAATATGAGAAGAAGAAAAATAGAAAGTATTAAAAAGACAAATGGAAATTAAAAAGACAATAGACTTGATTGCACAGAAAATAAGATATAGCAGAAGAAATGATCAGTGAACTTGAAGACATGGCAATAGAAACTATAGAAAATAAAGAACAAAGAGAAAAAAGTCTAAAAAGATACACAGATCATCAGAGTCTTGTGTGACAATATCAAGCAGTCTAACATAAGTGTAGCTAGAGTCCCAGGAAAATGAGAAGGGACAAAAAAAATTTGAGAAAGTAGTGGCAAAAATATTTTCAAATTTGATGAAAATTATAAGTATAATAAACCAAGAAACTCAAAAAATCCGAAGTAGAAGAAACATAAAGAAAATCCCAAGGTACAACATAATCAAATTGCTGAAAACCAGTGATAATTTTAAAAATCCAAAATGAAGGCAGTGGAAAGGAACACATTACATATAGCATAGCAGACATAACAATTACATCACACTTCTGTTCAGAAACCATGGAAGCCATAAAATAATAGAGACACATTCCCAAAGCACTGAAAGAAAACAACGAAAAAAGTGTCAACCTAGAATTCTAACCTCAGAAATAATAGGTTTCCAAAAAAAGCCAAATGATTTTTTTTTCAGAATAGCAAAAGTTGAAAAAAAACTTGCAGTCAAAGACATATTAAAGGAAATCCTTCAACTAGAGGAAAATTATATTAAATAGAAATGTGTATCCACTCAAACACTGAAGAGTGCCAGAAATGGTAATATGGACAAACATAAAATATATTTTTATCATTTTAAATCTCTTTATTAATTAACTGTAAAAGCAAAAAAGTAATGATAATAATATTGTGAAGGTTGTAACATATATAAAAGTAAAATGTATAAAACAAGAGCATAAAATATTGGAGGAAAACAGAAGTATACTCTTGGAAGTTATTACGCTATACACAGAATAATACAAGATTATTTGCAAAGGTATACTGTGAGATCATAAAATGCATATTTTAAAGACTCAGGAAATTACTGAAAAATACATCAAAGACATTAGCTAATAAGAGAAGAAGAGCGCATGGAATAAAATACTTTAAAAATGCACAATCCAAAAAAAGTCAAGAGAAGGTAAAGGAAATAAAGAAGAAAAGGACAAATAGAAGAGTCAATTAAACCAAAATATACAAACTAAAGAAATAATAAAGATAGGAAATTAACGAAAGAGGACACAGAAAAAAATAGAGAAAAATCAATTATATCAAAATCTGGTTCTCTGAAATAAGCGATAAAATTGATATACTTCTACTAGCCTCAGCAAGAAAAAGGAGTGGGAAGGCACAAATTACCAATATCAGGAATCGAGAAGAGAACATCACAACATATTCTACAGATATTTAAAGGGATAGTAAGTAACTCATTCCAAGTAACATTAAATAAATACATGCCACTCTTTCTGTCCAACTGATTACAAATATAAACCCAGACAGAATTCATGGACTAGCCATTTGAGGAGAGAAAATTAAATTACAACAGATTGGAGGATACCAGAATTCTAAGTAAAACAAAACCAGTGGTGATTTTACCAATTGTCTTGTTCTAGTATTTCGATCTTCAACTCAATGAAGTCTGAAACACAATACTGAGTCCTATGGTGCAAACAGAGAGATAACCAGGAGAAACCTGACTCAAGGAATAGGAAAGAGAACTGGTAAACCTCAAAGAAAGTGGAGAAAAATACTAGGACTTTTTTCTCTTCATTTTCTCTGTCCTCTCCCATCCAAGCTTTCAAGTAGTCCTGTAGTGACAATGGCAAGAAAAACATCCTCTCCATTAGGTGGGGAGCTAAGGATTCAAGAGGATGAGACCAAACTCCACTGCTTTTTTTCTTCTCTTTCTCTCTCTCTCTCTCTCTCTCTCTCTCCCCCCCCCCTCGTCTGTCCTCCCACACCTTATCCCTACAAGCAGCACAATGTCTCTCCCTCTCCCTCTCCCTCTCTCTCTCATCTGTCCTCCCACACCTTATCCCCAGAAGCAGCACAATATTGGTGGTTTCTGACTGAAGAATTTACAAAGAAGCACCAGGGAACCAGCAAATACCAAAAAATAGAGCATGAGGAGCTCAGGAAAGAGAACCCATGAAGTTTTTAAGAACACCTGGGCACAGCCCTGACCTGCACATGGATGGATATTATCCTAGTGAGCATAAGAAGACTTTGAGAACTCAGCTAATAAATAGACTTCTGCTCATGTTTCATACTGACCATTGGGTGTCACACATGAAAAAGTTTCAAATAGCATAAAAAATTGAACTGACATTGGAATCTCAGCCCTTAGAAAGCAAGTTGGACCTTGCAATCTGAACCTAAGGAAATCAATTGTCTGCTAAAACAAAAAGTATCAATATCCTCTATAATACTGAAACAACACATAGAGTCTCAAACTAATATCTAAAATGTCCAGAATATAATCCAAAATATTTGACACATGTATAGCTACAAAAATTTTAACTGCATGGGAAAATACAATCAGCATACAATAGTAACATTAAACAAATACAGACGCTTGAAAGCATCCACTTACAATGCTCAAATGAGTAACCACACTCTTGAAAGAACTATTAAAACAGAATATAATCAGCCAAAAACAAGAACTTATGAAGAAAACTCAAATAGAAAATTTTAAACTGAAAACTATAAAAACTGAAATAAAGAAACTCCCTGGATGGATTCAATCACAGAATGGAGATGATAAAAGAGTGAATGAACTTGAAGACAGATCAATGAAAATTATTCAATATAAACAACAGAGAAAAAATCTTTTGGAAACAAACAGAGCTTCAAATACCTGTGGAAAAAAAATACAAAGTATAAATCTGTGTCATGAAAGTCCCAGAAAAAAAGGAGAAAAAAATGTGCTGCTAAAATTGTTGAAGAAATAATGGCCAAAAACTAACCAAGTTTAATGAAAGTTATACACTGTATTTTCTATTGCTGCTGTAGCAAATTACCACGAATTTAGCAGCTTAAAGCAACACAAATTTATTATCTCACTGTTGTGTAGGTCAGAAGTCACATATACTATGGTTCAGCTGCTTTATCTGCTGAGAGTCTCACAGGCCAAAATGAAAGTGTCAGCCATCCTGGTCTCTTATCTAGAGGCTGTGGGTTAGAATCTACTTCCTAGCTCCAGTAAAATTAAGTTTCATGTAAAACTACAGAGGTCACCACTTTCTTGCTGGTTGTCAGCCATGGTTTGTCCTCAGTTTCTAGAAGTTGGCTGCATTCCCTGGCTCATGGCTCTTGTCAAAGCCAGCAATGCAAATCTAGTTTCTCTCATGCTTCAAATCTCTCTAACTTCTGTCCTTCTGCCTCATCTCAATAACACATCTTCTGCCGTATCTCTATAACTTTTCTCTCTTCCGCTTCTACTTTTAAGGATTCATGTAACTATACTGAACTTATCTGGCCTGTATTAAATAAGCTGATTGGTAATCTTAGTTACATATGCCAGATAACTATATATATGTATGTATATGTATTTTTTCCACAGGTTCTGGAGATAAGAGTATGGGCATCTTTGGAGAAAAATTATTCTGCCTTCCACATAAGCCTGCATATTTAAGAAGCTGAGCACATCACAAACAGAAGAAACCCAAAAAAATCTACACTCCTCAGGTACATCATAATCAAACTGCTAAAAACTAAATACAAAAAGTATTGAAAGTAGACAGAAAAATGATACCTCATATAAAAAGAATAACAATTCATATAGATAATGATTGCTCATTAAAAACCAAGGGACAAGAGACAAAAGGTAAGTTTCACCATAATATTCAAATGCTAAAAGCAAAGAATTGTCAACCCAGAATTTTGTGTCCATCAAAATTACTCTTCAGGAATAAAGAGGAAGTGATATTTTTAGATGATATTTTAGATCACATTTTTAGATGAAAGAAAAATATGATAATTCATTACTAGCAGGTATGCTCTAAAGACTTATTAAAGTAAGTTATTAAAGCAAAGGGAAATAATACTAGAAAGAAAATTGGAACATAAGGAATGAAGGAGGGCGACAGAAATGGTAAATAACTAGTTTCACTATTAAGATACAATTTTAGAAAATGTGGCACATATACACCATGGAATACTATGCAGCCATAAAAAAGGATGAGTTTGTGTCCTTTGTAGGGACATGGATGCAGCTGGAAACCATCATTCTCAGCAAACTATCGCAAGAACTGAAAACCAAACACCGCATGTTCTCACTCATAGGTGGGAACTGAACAATGAGATCACTTGGACTCTGGAAGGGGAACATCACACACCGGGGCCTATCATGGGGAGGGGGGAGGGGGGAGGGATTGCATTGGGAGTTATACCTGATGTAAATGACGAGTTGATGGGTGCTGACGAGTTGATGGGTGCAGCACGCCAACATGACACAAGTATACATATGTAACAAACCTGCACGTTATGCACATGTACCCTAGAACTTAAAGTATAATAATAATAAAAAAAAGAAAAAAAAAAAAGATACAATTTTTTACTAGCGAGATACAAGTGTTACCAGTAAAATACACTTTTCTCCTTTTCAGTTTTTTAAAACATGTTTGATAGTTCAAACCAAAATATACAGCACTCTCTGAAGATATTTTCAATGTATACAGATGTTATGTAGAAAAGATGCCTACAGTGTAGAGGAGGAAGGGAAAATATACTTATATGGTAGTTTCTACATTCCAGTAAAAGTAGTAAAATATTGATATTAAATAGACTTAAAAGTTAAGTGTGTATTTCGCAATCCCTAGATAAACCACTAAAATTATTATACAAAGACATACAGTCAGAATTTTAATAGATAAATTAAAATTGAACACTAAAAATTATATAAATAATTCAAAAGAGGGATGAAAATGAGAAACGGGATTACAAGACAGAAGGAACAGAGAAAACAAATAATAAAATAGTAGACATAACAAAAATTACATCAAGTGTAAATGATCTAAACACACCAAATAAAAGGTAGAAATTGCCTGAAAGGATGAAAAAGACATGATTCAATTACATGCTATCTGAAGAAATTTACTTCAAATGTAATATAAATATATTAAAAGGAAAATAAAAAGATACCATACAAGCACAAAGTGAAATAAAGCTGAAGTGATGCATTAATATAAAAGTAGACTTCAGAGAAAACAAAATCAGAGGATTAAAAACAGACATTACTGGCCGGGCGCGGTGGCTCACGCCTGTAATCCCAGCTCTCAGGGAGGCAGAGGCGGGAGGATAGCTTGAGCCCAGGAGTTCGAGACCTGCCTGGGTAATATAGCGAGACCCCGTTCTCCACAAAAAGGAAAAAAAAAAAAAAAAAAAAAAAAAAAAGATAAAAACAGACATTACATATTGACAAATGAGTCAATTAACCAAGAAGACATAAAAATTCTAGGTACATATTCACCTAATTACAAACATTCAAAGAACATGAAGCAAAAACAGATAGAACCAAAAAGATAAATAAACAAATACAAAATTATAGCTGAAGAATTCACTCTTTTTTTCAGCGACAGAACTGGTAGACATAAAATCAGCAATAAGAGAAAAGAACTGAATAAAACAATCAAACAACTGAATCTAATTAACATTTATACAACAGTCAACCTACAACAACAGAATACACACTTATTCAAAAGGCACATGGGACATTAACCAAATGATATGGTTTGGCTCCACCCAAATCTCATCTTTAATTGTAATTCCCATAATCCCCACATGTCATGGGAGGGATCCAGTGGGAGGTAATTGAATCATGGGGGCAATTACGTCCATGCTGTTCTCATGATAGCAAATGAGTTATCATGAGATCTGATGGTTTTATAAGTGGCTTTACCCTCTTCGCTTGGCACTTCTCCTTGCTACCACCATGTAAAGAAAGACGTGTTTGCTTCCTCTTCTGCCATGATTGTAAGTTTCCTGAGGCCTCCCCAGCCCTGCAGAATTGTGAGTCAATTAAACCTCTTTCCTTTATAAATTACTCAGTCTTGGGTATGTCTTTATTAGCAGCATGAGAACGGAATAATATAGTAAATTGGTACTGCAGAGAGTGGGGCACTGCTGTAAAGACACTGGAAAATGTGGAAGCGACGTTGGAAATGAGTAACAGGCAGAGGTTGGAACCGTCTGGAGGACTCAGAAGGAAAAAGGAAAATATGGGAAAGTTTGGAACTTCTTAGAGACTTGTTGAATGCCTTTGACCAAAATGCTTCATAGTGATATGGACAATGAAGTCCAGGCTGAGGTGGTCTCAGATGGAGATGGGGAACTTGCTGGGAACTAGAGTAAAGATCACTTCTTGCTATTCAAAAAGACTGGTGGTATTTTGCACATGCCCTAGAGATCTGTGGAACTTTAAAATTGAGAGAGATTATTTAGGGAATCTGGCAGAAGAAATATCTAAGCAACAAAGCATTCAAGAGAAAGCAGAGCATAAAAGTTTGGAAAATTTGCAGCCTGATGATGTGATAGAAAAGAAAACCCCTTTCTCTGGGGAGAAATTCAAGCCAGCAGCAGAAATTTGCATAAGCCAAAGGTTAATCACCAAGACAATGAAAAAAATGTCTCCAAGGCATGTCAGAGATCCTCACAGCAGCCCCTCCTATCACAGACCCAGAAGCCTAGGAGGAAAAAATTATTTCCTGGGCTGGGTCCAGGGTCCCCTTGCTGTGTGCAGCCTTGGGACTTGGTGCCCTGAGTCACAGCTGCTCCAGCTGTAGCTAAAACGGCCCATCTATCACTCAGGCCATTGCTTCAGAGGGTGCAATCCCCAAGGCTTAGCAGCTTCCATGTGGTGTTGGGCCTGAGGGTGCACAGAAGTAAATTGAGGTTTGGGGACATCTGCCTAGAAAAGGGCCACCATCCTCCAGACCCCAGAATGGTAGATCCACCGACAGCTTGCACCATACACCTGGAAATGCCACAGACATTCAATGCCAGCCTATGAAAGCAGTCAGGAGGGGGACTATACCCAGCAAAGCCACAGGGGCAGAGCTTCCAGGGTGTGTGGGGGCCTACCTCTTGCATCAGCATGACCTGGATGTGAGACATGGAGTCAAAGTAGATCATTTTGGAACTTTAAGCTTTAATTACTGCCCTGTTGGATTTCTGACTTGCATGGGGCCTGTACCTCCTTTGTATAGGGCCAATTTCTCCCATTTGGAATGGCTGTATTTACCCAATGCCTGTACCCCCATTGTATGTAGGAAGTAACTAACTTGCTTTTGATTTTACAGGCTCATAGGTGAAAGGGACTTGCCTTGTCTTAGATGAGACTTTGGACTTGGACTTTTGAGTTAATTCTGGAATGAATTAAAACTTTAAAGGACTGTTGGGAAAGCATGATTGTGTTTTGAAATGTGAGGACATGAGATCTGGGAGTGACTAGGGGTGGAATAATATGGTTTGGCTGTGTCCCCACCCAAATCTCATCTTGAACTATAGTTCCCATAATCGCCATGTGTCATGGGAGGGACCTGGTGAGAAGTTATTGAATCATGGGGGCATGATTCACTTCCATACTGTTCCTCTGATAGTGAGTCCTCATGAGATCTGATGATTTTACAAGGGGATTTTTCCCTCCCTCACTCAGCACTTCTCCTTGTTGCTGCCATGTGAAGAAGGACATGTTTGTTTCCCCTTGCACTATGATTGTTAAGTTTCCTGAGGCCTCCCCAGCCCTGTGGAACTGTGAGTCAATCAAACCACTTTCCTTTATAAATTACCCAGGCTTGGGTATTTCTTCACGGCAATGTGAGAATGAACTAATACACCAAAATAGACCCCATTATAGGTCATAAAACAAACGCTAACAAATTTAAAATAACTGGAATCATATAAAGTATACTATTTTACCACAATGTAATTAATCTAGAGATCAATAACAAATAGATTAAAATCTCCAATGAATTCAAAATTAATACACTGCTAAATAATACATAGGTCAATGAGGAAATCTCAAGAGAAATTTTAAAATATTTAAATTTAATATAAATGAAACATATCAAAATTTGTGACATGCACCTAAGCAATTCTTAGAAGAAAATTTATAGTATTAAGTGCTTATATTAGAAAAAAAGGAAGGTCACAAGCAAATCATCCAAGTTTCCACCTAAGAAAATTTTAAAAAGAAAAAAAAAAAAAAAAACCCTAAGCAAGAACAAAGAAGGAAGTAATCAAGATAAAAGCTAAAATCGATGAAATCCAAAAACTGTATAAACAATACAAAAAATTAATTAACTCATAAGCTGCTTCTTTGAAAAGATTAACAAAATTTATAAACCCATAGCAAGATTTATAAAGAAAAAAAGAGGGGGGCCACAAATTACCCATGTAAGGAATAGAAAATGAGATATCACCACAGAATGCACAGATATTAAGACAATAAGAAAATATTACAAACAATTCAACATATAAAAATTTAACAACTTTGATCAGAAAGACCATCTCTTAGAAAACTGAAAATGACTGAAACTCACCCATGATAAAATAGATAGCTTGAACAGCCTGATAACTATTAAAGAAATGGAATTTGCGGTAAAGAAAACAAAAAGGAAGAAATCTCTAGGTCTAGATATCCATTTCTGGTGAATTCTAACAAGCATTTAAAAGAGAACTAATACCAGTACTTTGCAGCATCTTCCACAAAATATGGTTACAGGAAACACATCCCAATTCATTTTACAAGGCCTGTGTTTTCTTGATGCCAAAACTAAACAAAGACACACACAAAGAATAAAACTACAGAACAATATCCCTCGTGAACACAGACACAAAAATTTTCAACAAAATATTAGCAGACTGAATCCAGCACTGTATAAAAAGTATAATACATCACAACAACGTGAATTTTATCCAAGGAATACAAGGCTGGCTCAATCTTTGAAAAATTAACCCATGTAATCAAACATATTAACAGTCTAAAAAAAGAAAAATCACATAATAATATTAACTGATGCCAAAAAGAACCTATTTAATAAAATAAAATATCCACTGATAATAGAAACTCTTAGCAAATTAGAAACAAAGGAGACTTTCCTCAACTTGATAAAGGACATTTATAAACTCCTACAGCTAATATCATATGAGATAAAGGAAAACTGAATGCTTCCCCCTAAGGTTGGAAACACTGAAAACTACAAAATCCTGCTGATATAAAGAAAACCTCAATAAATGGAGATACTATAAATACTGAGTCCATGAGTGGATGGCACAATTTTGTTAAGACATAAGTCCTACTGAAATAAATCTGTAGATTCAATGTAACACAATGAAAATCCCAGCAAATTTTTTAAAAATAGAAAGTGACAAGCTGATTATATAATGTTTATAGAAATTCAAAGGAATTAAGATAGCCAAAGAAATTTTGAAAAAGAACAAAAGGTTTAAATTATTTGATTATTGCAGTTTAGTAAGTTTTGAAGAAAATTTAGTATTAAAGAAGATTTTAAAAAGATCAGTGTAACAGAATGTAGAGTGCACACATAGTCCCACACATATATAGTATTAATTTTCAACAAAGTGCCAAGTTAATTCATTGAGGAAAAATATTCTTTTAAAGAAATTATGCTGAAAAAATGGATATCTGTATTTTTAAAATACTCTTGATCCTTACCTTACACCATATAAAAATTTACTTAATGTGTCATGTAGCTATTTAATTTTTTAACTACTTTTTTAAAAAATGTGGGTGCATAGTAGATATATATATTTATGGTGTACATGAGCTGTTTTGATCCAAGCATGTCAGGTGAAATAAGCACATCATGGAGAATGGGTATCCATCCCCTCAAGCATTTACTCTTTGAGTTACAAACAATTTAATTACATTATTTAAGTTATTTAAAAATATACAATTATTATTGACTATATTCACCCTGTTGTGCTATCAAATAGTAGGTCTTATTCACTCTTTTTATTGTTTTTGTACCCATTAGCCATCCCATCTCCCCCACAACGCCTACCCAAACTCTAGTAATTATCTTTGTACTCTCTGTGTTCACGAGTTCAATTGATTTAAGTTTTAGATCCTACAAATAAGTAAAAACATGCAGTGTTTTGCCTTTCTGTGCCTTGCTTCTTTCACTTAACATGACGAACTCCAGTTTCATCCATGTTGTTGCAAATGACTGGATCTAATTCTCTTTATGGCTGAATATTACCTCATTGTGTATATGTACCACATTTTCTTTAGCCATTAATCTGTTGATGAACACTTAGGTTACTTACAAATCTTGAGTATTGTAAACAGTGATGCAACAAATATGGGAGTGCAGATCTCTCTTCAGTATAGTGATTTCCTTTCTTTGGGGTATACATCCAGCAGTAGGATTGCTGGATTTATAGTAGCTCAATTTTTACTTTCTTGAAGAGCCTCCAAACTGTTCTCCACAGTGGTTGTACTGACTTTCATTCCCATTAACAATGTACAAGGGTTCCCTTTTCTCCACAACCTCGCCAGCATTTGTCATTGCCTGTCTTTTGGATATAAGCCATTTGAACTGGGGTGAGATGGTATCTCATTGTAGTTTTGATTTGCGTTTCTCTTATGATCAATGATGTTGAGCACCTTTCACCTTTTCATATGTCTGTTTGCCGTTGTATGTCTTCTTTTTAAGAAATGTCTATTCAAATCTTCTGTGATTTTTTTACCAGATTATTAAATTTTTTCCTATAGGGTTGTCTGAGCTCCTTATATATTATAATTATTAATCCCTTGTCAGAGGGATAGTTTGCAAATATCTTCTCTCATTCTGTGGTTTTTCTTTTCACTTTGTTGATTGTTTCCTTTACTGTACTGTAGCTTTTTAACTTCATGTGATCCCATTTGTCCATTTTGTGCATTGGTTGCCTGTACTTGTGGAGTATTGCTTAAGAAATCTTTGCCCAGACCAATATCCTAGAGATTTTCCCCAATGTTTTCTTGCAGTAGTTTCATAGTTTGAGGTCTCAGATTTAAGTGTTTAATCTATTTCATTTTGATTTTTGTATATGGCAAAAGATGGGGGTCAAGTTTCATTCTTCTGCATACAAATATTGTTTTCTCAGCACCATTTATTGAAGGGACTGTCTTTTCTCCAGTGTGTATTCTTGTCACCTTTGTCGAAAATGAGTTCACTATATGTGTGGATTTGTTTCCGAGTTCTGTGTTCTGTTCCATTGGACTTTGTGTCTGTTTTTATGCCAGCACCATGCTGTTTTGGTTGCTATAGCTCTTTAGCATAAATTGAAGTCAGGTAATGTGATTCCTCCAGTTTTGTTCTTTTTGCTCAGGATAGCTTTGGCTATTCTGGATCTTTTGTGGTTCCATATAAATTTTAGGATTTTTTTTTTTCTGTTTCTATGAAGAATATCATTGATATTTTGATAAGAATTGCATTGAATATGTAGATTGATTGCTTTGGGTAATATGAACATTTTAACAATATTGATTCTTCCAACCCATGAACATGAAATATTTTTCCATTTGGGGGGTCCTCTTCAAATGACTTCATCAGTGTTTTACATTTTTCATTATAGAAATCTTTCACTTCTTTGGTTAATTCCTAAGTATTTAATTTTACATGTGGCTATTATAAATGGAATTACTTTTTTTTATTTCTTTTTCCCACTGTTCACTGTTGGCATATAGAAATGCTGATTTTTTTTTAAATTTCCAACTTTTATTTTAAGTTCAAGGGTACATGTGCAGGATGTACAGGTTTGTTAAATAGGTAAATGTGTGTCATGATGATTTGCTGCACACATCATCCCATCACCGGGATATTAAGCCCAGCATCAATTAGCTATTCTTCCTGATGCTCTCCCTCTCTCCATTGCCTCCCCTACCCCCAATAGGCCCCAGTGTGTGTTGTTCCCCTGCATGTATCCATGTGTTCTCATCATTTAGCTCTCACTTGTGAGAACATGTGGTATTCGGTTTTCTGTTCCTGAGTTAGTTTGCTAAGGATAATGGTCTTCAGCTCCATCCATGTCTCCATAAAGGACATAATCTCATTTATTTTTATCACTGCACAGTATTCAATGGTGGATATGTTCCCCTTTTTCTTTATTCAGTCTTTCATTGATGGGCATTTAGGTTGATTCCATGTCTTTGCTATTGTGAATAGCGCTGCAATGAACACCCAAGTGCATGGGTCTTTATAATGGAACAAGTTATACTCTTTTGGGTATATACCCAGTAATGGGATTGCTGGGTTGAATGGTATTTCTGCCTCTAGATCTTTAAGGAATCACCACACTGTCTTCCACAATGGTTGAACTAATTTAAACTCACACCAACACTGTAAAAGCATTCCTATTTTACAAATAGGAATTGCATTCCTGGGATTGCATTCCTGATTTGGCGCTCAGCTTGACTGTTGTTGGTGTATAGGAGTGCTAGCTATTTTTGTACATTGATTTTGTATCCTGAGGCTTTTCTGAAGTTGTTTATCAGTTTAAATAGCTTTTGTGGCAAGACTATGGGGTTTTCTAGATATAGGACCATGTCTTCTGTAAACAGGGATAGTTTGACTTCCTTTCTTCTTATTTGAATGCCTTTTCTTGCTCTTGCCTGATTGCCTGGCCAGAACCTCCAATACTATGTTGAATACAAGTGGTGAGAGAGGGCAACCTTGTCTTGTGCCAATTTTCAAGGGAAATGCTTCCAGCTTCTTCCCCTTCAGTATGATATTGGCTGTGGGTTTGTCATATATGGCTCTTATTATTTTGAGGTATGTTCCTTTAATACCTAGTTTATTGTGAGTTTTTAACAGAAAAAGATGTTGAATTTTATCAAACGCCTGTTCTGTGTCTATTGATAAAATCATGTAGTTTTTGTCTTCGGTTCTGTTTATGTAACAAATCACATTTATTGATTTGTGTATACTGAACTAGCCTTGCATCCTGGGGATGAAGGTTACTTGATCATGGTGGATAAACTTTTTGATGTGCTGCTGGATTCAGTCTGCCAGTATTTTGTTGAGGATTTCTGTATCAATGTTCATCAAAAATATTGGCCTGAAGGTTTGTTGTTGTTGTTGTTGTTGTTGTATCTCTGCCAGGTTTTGGTATGAGGATGATGCTGGCCTCATAGAATGAGTAAGGGAGGAGTCCCTTCTTTTCAATTTTTTGGAATAGAAATTTTCAGTAGGAATGGTAACAGCTCTTCTTTGTACCTTTGGTAGAATTCAACTGGGAATCCGTCTGGTCCTGGTCTTTTTTTGGTTCATAGGCTATATTTTACTGCATCAATTTCAGAACTCACTATTGGTCTATTCAGGGAGTTAGTTTCTTCTTAGTTCAGTCTTGGGAAGGTGATATGGTTTGGCTCTGTGTCTCACCCAAATCTCATCTTGAATTGTAATCCCCATGTGTCAGAGGAGGGACCTGGTGGGAGGTAACTGGAACATAGGAACAGATTTTCCTTCATGGTATCCTCACGATAGTAAGCGAATTTTCATGAAATCCGATGCTTTTATAAGGGGCTCTTCCCCCTTCTCTCTCTCGCCTGCCTCCATGTAAGACATGCCTTGCTTCCCCTTTGCCTTCTGCCATGATTGTAAGTTTCCTGAGGCCTCCTCAGCCATGCAGAACTGTGAGTCAATTAAACCATTTTTCTATGTAAATTACCCAGTCTCAGGTAGTTCTTCACAGCAGTGTGAAAATTGACTTCTACAGAAAATTGGTACCAAGAGAAGTGGCGTACTGCTATAAAGATTCCTGAAAATGTGGAAGTGACTTTGGAAGTCGGTAACAGGCAGAGGTTGGAACAATTTGGGGGGCAGAGAAGAAGACAGGAATATGTGGGAAAGTTTAGAACTTCCTAGAGACTTGTTGAATGATTGTGACCAAAATGCTGATAGTGATGGACAGTGAAGCCAAGGCTGAGGTGGTCTCAGATGGAGATGAGAAACTTGTTGGGAACTGCAGCAAAGGTCTCTCTTGTTATGCTTTAGCAAAGAGACTGGTCGCATTTTGCCCCAGTCCTAGAGATCTATGGAACTTTGAACTTGAGAGAGATAATCTAGGGTATCTGGCAGAAGAAATTTCTAAGAAGCAAAGTGTTCAAGATGTAGTTTGGCTGTTCCTAACAGCATATAGTAATATGTGTTCACAAACAGATGACATGAAACTGTAAATTAGGTTTAAAAAGGAATCAGAGCATAAAAGTTTGGACAATTTGCAGCCTGACTATGCTGTAGAAAAGAAAAACCAAAACCAATTTTCTGGGGAAAAATTCAAGCCAGAAGCAGAAATTTGCATAAGCAACAAGGAGCTGTGAGAAGCTGTTAATAGCCAAGCTGTTAATTAGCCAAGCTGTTAATAGCTGTTAATAGCCAAGACAATGGGGAAAATGTCTCCAGGGCATTCCTGAGATTTTTGCAGCAACCCCTCCCAACACAGGCCCAGAGGCCTAGGAGAAAAAGATGGTTTCCTGGGCCAAGTCTGGGTCCTGGCTTCTCTCTGTAGCCTCAGGACTTGGTGCCCTGCATCCCAACCACTTCAGCTTGGGCCATTGCTTCAGAGGGTGCATGCTGCCGATAAAGACATACCCAAGACTGAGCAATTTACAAAAGAAAGAGGTTTATTGGATGTACACATGACTGGGGAGGCCTCTCAATCATGGTGGAAGGTGAAAGGCATGCCTCACATGGCAGCAGACAAGAGAACAGAGTTTGTGCCGAGAAACTCCCCCTTTTAAAAACTGTCAGATCTCATGAGATTTATTCATTATGATGAGAACACATAGGAAAGACCTGCCCCCATGATTCAATTACCTCCCACTGGGTCCCTCCTACAACCCATGAGAATTCAAGATCCATGGGTCTTGAATTTCATAGGCATGTGTTCTCATTGTTCAACTCCCACTTATGAGCAAGAACATTCAGTGTTTGCTAAACCATTTTCTGTTCCTTTGTTAGTTTGCTGAGGATGATGGCTTCCAGCTTCATCTATGTCCCTGCAAAGGACATGAACTCTTTTTTTAATGGCTGCATAGTATTCCATGATGTATATGTACCACATTTTCTTTATCCAGTCTATCATTGATGGGCATTTGGGTTGGTTCCAAGTCTTTGATATTGTAAATAATGCCTCAACTAAAAAGAATACATAATGAAAGTCTAATCTAATACAGGTCAAAAATGTAAAAAGTTCATGAACCTTAACAGGAAAAATTAAACAACTTTTGCTGGCCATTCCTGTTGAAATGAGAACCATAACGTAACAGAAAAGTGGCTACAAACCCACCTAGAACACCAGAGAGAAAATAAAAGTCAATTTTCATCTCTGTTATTATCATAAAATCCTGTGTGACTACAGGCCAAACTTCTGGTGACAGAAACAGTTCTTTATAAACTGCAGATGTCCTGTACATTAAAAAAAATTTCACAGGAGTTGCACTAGTTCTAGAGACTTTTCTGTTTTAGCCTACCTACTGTATGTATCCAATCAAAGATAGATAAAGCCTCTTTCTGTAACCCCTGATTATTATTGGGCATCAAAGGTAAGAAAAGCAAGATGGGGTACAAAAACGCAAAAAATCAACAGTAATGACAATCTTTTCGTCTTAGTTCAAAAGGGTCCTGCAGTCTCTCCCCTTTCAGTGATTTGACAAGTCTTTGTACTTAATCTTGGGTCAGCAAATCATGCAAGTGAAATCTGTCTCTGATATGTGGTTGAATATCTTCACTCAGTTCTACAAGCTTCTCCAGGAATGAAATCAATTTTAGGAGTTCATTGTCATTTTTATCCATAAACCAACTTTCTATAGGGGTTCCATTAGAAAGCTTGTATGCAAAGGTTTGTGGTGGGTTGTCAATTATTACAGTTTTTGAAAGATCTCTTCCAAGAATATTTAAGTTCCATATATGATTTCCTTGTACACAAACACAATGTTCACAGAAAAAATGGTGCCTGACCAGTTGCTTTTTAGGGCCTACTATGTTCAGTAACGTGCCTGCACACACCTTCTTAGAAGCAGTAAAAAGAATAATATCATACATCTGAGAAATTCATTCCAGGAATTCCCTGAAAAATGTATTAATATCACATAAACCTGATAAATGACATCTTGGAAAAGGACTGGAAAAGTAAGGGCTGCATCTTCTACCTCATTTAGACTACAGTGCACTACTGTTTCATCCAAGTCTAAATCTAGGGAGAATTTCGGTGTGCTTCTTGTTTTCAATGAAGAACAGATTTCCTATTTAGTTGTTCTTCTGTCAGTGGTAGGACATGTTTGATGAAATAATAGGGGCCAAATACTTCCAAGCCTTCTTCATAGGTGGCCTCCACGTGGGCTGATGAATAACCACTATCTGGAATGACTGGTCCTATAAGGGGTGGGATATCACGATTAACTGTTTCTTCTGCTTCTTCTAAACCATTGTGGATTTTGTTGTTGTTGTTGTTGTTGTTGTTTGTATTTTTTAAATTATACTTTAAGTTCTGGAATACATGTACAGAACATGCAGGTTTGTTACATAGGTATACATGTGCCATGGTGGTTTGTGGCACCCATCAACCCATCATCTACATCAGGTATTCCTCCTAATGCTATCCCTCCCCTAGGCCCTCACCCTGTGACAGGCCCTGGTGTGTGATGTTTCCCTCCCTGTGTCCGTGTGTTCTCATTGTTCACCTTCCACTTATTAGTGAGAACATGCAGTGTTTGCTAAACCATTATTTATTGCTGGTCTCACCTGAACTGCTTGATTTGAGTAAGCTGCTCCATTAGTTGATGTAGTAGAACTGGTAGTGAGCTCATCCACCCGTTCCATATCAAGTTGTTTTACTATTTCTTCAGCTCCAACAAAGTAGTCCTTGGAGGACTGCCAAAGGAAGGATTATTTTCTAATTTTCCATTTTATTTTATATGTTGATTTGTCATTTCATAACTACCAACTTCTCCATTTACTTGACTTTTCTGTCTTACTCGAGGTATCTATATGTTAGGTTTCTCTCCTGCTCTTGGTGTTGAGGTGATCAAATTATTACCTATATCACGTTCAATTCTACTCTATTTTGAAGGATTTTCTCTCACTTCCTTAGGTGTGCTTCCTTTAATGAATTTTTTAATTGAAGACAAGCCAGTTTCATTCTTTGGTGGTTTTTCTCCTTCTGAAGGCAGGGGATCATCATCCTATGAATATTTCCTCTTTGCTCTGGCAGTGAGTTGTGTTTGGATTTGATTTGACTGTTGAGAAGCTTTCCATGTTATCAGCCTCATCTTTTATGGGTGCCACACACAAAACTGACTGTGATGACAGAGAAGTGCCCTCAGGCTCCTGTAATGGTCCCAACTGGACAATACATGGTGTCTTTCCCACTTACCCTGTAGCAGCAACAGAACCAGCTCCTTCAGTCAGTTGCCATTTCTGGCCTACCTGAAAGTGATCTTATTTCTCCTTTGCTTATGAAGCTTAGTTTGGATGGATATGAAATTCTGGGTTGGAAATTCTTTTCTTTAACAGTGTTGAATATTGGCCCCCAATCTCTTCTGGCATGTAAGATTTCTGCTGAGAGGTCTGCTGTTAGTCTGATGGGCTTCCCTTTGTAGGTGACATGGCCTTTCTCTCTGGCTGCCCTTAACATTTTTGTTTCATTTGGACCTTGGAGAATCTGATGACTATGCCTTTCGGGAATAATATTCTTATGGGGTATCTTACTGGGGTTCTCTTCATTTTTCTGAATTTTAATGTTGGCCTGTCTATCTAGGTTGGGAAAGTTCTCCCGGACGATATTTTAAAATGTGTTTTCCAAATTGGTTCAACTCTCCCTGTTTCTTTCAGGTACCCCAGTGAGTCACAGATTTGGTCTCTTTACATAATCCCATATATCTTAGATGTTTTGTTCATTCCTTTTTATTCTTTTTTCTCTATTCTTGTCTTATTTCAGAAAGACAGCCTTCAAGCTCTGAGATTCTTTCTTCCGCTTCGTCTATTCTGTTATCAATACTTGTGATTGCATTGTGAAGTTCTTGTAATGTGCGTTACAGCTCTATCAGGCCAGTTACATTCTTCTTTATACTGGCAATTTGGGTTGTCCACTCCTGCACTGCTTTATCATGATTCTTAGGTTATTTGCATTGAGTTAAAATGTGCTCCTTTAGCTCAGTGAACATCATTTTTATCCACATTCTGAAGACTAATTCTGTCACTTCAGTTACCTCAGCCTCAGTCCATTTCTGAACCCTTGCTAGAGAGGTGTTGTGGTCATTTGGAGTAAAGAGGCACTAGGGCTTTTTTAGTTTTCAGCATTTCTGTGCTGACTCTTTCTCATCTTTGTGGGTTTACCTACCTTAGATCTTTGAGACTGCTGACCTTTGGATGGGGTTTTTGTATTTTTTATTGTTGTTATTGTTGTTGTTTGTTTTTCTTTTAACAGTTAAGCTACACTTTCCCGTAGAGCTACTGCAGTTTGCTGGGAGTCCATTCCAGACCCTAGTCACCTCGGTTTTTTCAGTACCTGAAGGTATCACCAGTGAAGGCTACAGAACAGCCAAAATTGCAGCCTGTCCCTTTTTCTGGAAGGTCTGTCCCAGGGGGGTACTGACTTGTTTCCGGCTTGAACATGCCTATAGGAGGTGGCTGAAGACTCCAGTTGGGAGGTCTCAACCAGTCAGGAGGAATGAGATTAGGGACCCACTTAAAGGAGCAATCTGGCTGCATATTGATAGAGCAGCTGTGCCATGTTGAAGATCCCTTCAGTTCCCAATCAGTTTGGACTCTCCAAGGCCCTCATGCTGGACTGGCTGAGATGCCCATCAGCAAAGATGGCCACCTGCCCCACCCCCAGGCACCCTGTCCCAGGGAAAAATTAGAACTCTGTCAGCCATAGAACACAGGCAGGGGTGGACAGAGGCCCAGACTGGGAGGACCCACCCCACGAGGAGTGGTTTGGGGTCCCATTTGAAGAAACAGTCTGGCCACACCTCGTCAAAACAGCCATGCCATGCTGGGAAGCCACATCTGCCCCATCAGCTTGGACTTTCAAAACCCCACAGGATTGAACAGTTGAGTCATCTAAACAACCAAGATGGCAGCCTGCCACTCCCTCTTGGCACTCCTTCCCAGGGAGAGATCAGAGCTCTGTTCATAGAATATGGGTGGGCAGGGGTGGCTGGAAGCCCCAGCTGGGAGGTCCTGCCCAATGAGGAGGAATAGAATGAGGCCCCACCTAAAGAAGCAGTCTGGCCATTCCTCAACAAAATAGCCATGCCATGCTAGGGAATCACCTCTGTACTGGTCAGCTTGGACTCTCCAAAGCCTACAGGCTGGGACTGCTGAGTCATCCAAACAACCAAAGTGGTGGTTCACCCCTCCCCCTAGGAACTCCATTCCAGGGAGAGATCAGAGCTCTGTCCATAGACAGCTGGGAGGTCCCAGTTAGTGAGGCGGAATGGATCAGGGTTCCAGTTAAAGAAGTAGTCTGGCCACATTCTGGAAAAGCAGGTGTTCTGCACTGGGAGCAGGGAATCTTCCTTGTCCAAACCATTTGGAGTGTCCAAAGCCCACAGGCGGGAACAGCTGAGTTGACCAAACAGAGAAGACGGTGGCCTGCCCATCCCCACAGGGGCTTCATCTTGTCTCAGGCAGACTCCACCCTGTTGCTAGTGACTGGATAGAATTCCAAGCCAGTGGGTCTTATCTTGCGAGGTGCCATGGAAGTGGGGCCCATAGACCAATGCTGCTCAGCCCCTGGATTCAGCCTTCTTCCTAGGGGTATGTATGAACCTCTCACCTTCCTGGGGATCCTGGGTGTGCAGTATGTAAAGCTCCTGGGTCTCTGTGCATGTCTGAGCAGATGCCCTGCTGAGACTCCACACAGATCTTTGTGTTGATCCCAAGGCTCTGGTTGTGTGGACTCACAAGGGGATCTCCTGGTCCAAGGGTTGCAAAGATCTGCAGGATAAGCTTGGTTTCCCAGGGTCATACATTCACTCACTGCTTCCCTTGGCTCCATGTCACTCCCAGGTGGGCCATCGCCACACCCTGCTTTTCTTTATTCCCTTTGGGTCAAGTTGTTTTCCTGATCAGTCCCAATGGGAATAACTGGATATTTCAGTTGACGGTGCTAATTCACTCTCCCTTTTAGTTCTTCTCCGTGAATGCCATGCACCACAGATGCTTCTACTTGGCCATCTTAACCAACCAGCACTAGTAATTTTTGTATGTTGATTTTATATCCTGCAACTTTACTGAATTTGCTTATCAGTTCTGAGTTTTCTTGTGGAGTCTTTAGGTTTTTCCAAGTATAAAATCATATCATCTACAAACAAGAATAATTTGACTTCTTTCTTTCCAATGTGAATGCCCTTTCTATCTATCTCTTGTCCGATTGCTCTATCTAGGGCTTCTAGTACTATGTTGAATAACAGTTGTGACAGTGGGCATCCGTGTCCTGTTCTCAATCTTAGAGGAAAGTTTTTCAGTTTTTCCCTATTCAGTATGCTACTAGCTATGGGTCTGTCATATATGGCTTTCATTATGTTGAGGTATGCTCCTTCTATCCCCAGGTATTTTAGTGTTTTTATCATTAAGGGATGTTGAATTTTATCAATGCTGTTCCAGCATCAATTGAAATGATCATATGGTTTCTATCCTTCATTCTGTTGATATGATGTATTACATTGATTGATTTCAGTATGTTGAACCAAACTTGCATCCCTAGGATAAATCCAACTTGGTCATGATGAATGATCTTTCATTGCTGAATTGGTATTGTTGAATTTGCTTCACTAGTATTTTGTTAAGGATTTTTGCATGAATATTCATTAGGGATATTGGCCTATAGTTTTCTTTTTATCATATATCTTTGTCTGGCTTTGGTATGAGGGTAATACCGACCTCCTAGAGGGAGTTTGGAAGTGTCTCCCTCCTTTTCTATTTTTGGCATAGTTTGAGTAGGATTGATATTAGTTTTTTAAATGTTTGGTAGAATTCAGCAGCTAAGCCATTAGGTCCCAGGATTTCCTTTGATAGAAGACTTTTTATTTTGGCTTCAAACTCATTACTCATTACTGGCCTGTTCAGGTCTTGGATTTCTTCCTGTTTCAATCTCAGTAGGTGTATGTATCCAGCAATTTGTCAATTTCTTCCATATATAGTTCCTCATAGTAGCCAGTAATGATCCTTAGAATTTCTGCAGTATCAGTTTAATATCACCTTTTTCATTTCTGAATTTATTTACTTGGATCTTCTCTCTTCCTTAGTCTGGTTAAAGGTCTGTCAGTTTTGTTTTATTTTTCAAGAAAGCAACTTTTTGTTTTATTAATCTTTTATATTGTTTTCTTCATTTCAGTTTTATTTATTTCTGCTCTGATCTTTTTTTATTATTATTATACTTTAAGTTCTGGAAAACATGCACAGAATGTGCTGGTTTGTTACATAGGTATACATGTGCCATGGCGGTTTGCTGCATCCATCAATCCATCATTTAGGTTTTAAGCCCCACATGCATTAGGTATTTCTCCTAATGCTCTCCCTCCCCTTGCCCCCAGTCCCCCGACAGGCCCCGGTGTGTGATGTTCCCTTCCCTGTGTCCATGTGTTTTAATTGTTTATCTCCCACTTATGAGTAAGAACATAAGGTGTTTGGTTTTCTGTTCCTGTGTTAGTTTGTTGAGAATGAGGGTTTCGAGATTCATCCATGTCCCTGCAAAGGACATGAACTCATTCTTTTTTATGGGTGCATAGGATTTCATGGTGTATATATGCCACATTTTCTTTATCCAGGCCATCATTGATGGGCATCTGGGTTGGTTCCAAGTCTTTGCTATTGTGAATAGGGTTGCAATAAGCATATGTGTGCATGTGTCTTTATAGAAGAATGATTTATAATTCTTTGGGTATATACCCAGTAATGGGATTGCTGAGTCAAATGATATTTCTGGTTTTAGATCCTTGAGGAATCACCACACTGTCTTCCACAATGGTTGAACTAATTAACACTCCCACCAACAGTGTAAAAGCGTTTCTATTTCTCCACATCCTCTTCAGCATCTGTTGTTTCCTGACTTTGTAATGATCGCCATTCTAACTGGTGTGAGATGGTATCTCATTGTAGTTTTGATTTGCATTTCTCTAATGACCAGTGATGATGAGCTTTTCAAAATATGTTTGCTGGCTGCATAAATGTCTTCTTTTGAGAAGTGTCTTTTCATGTCCTCCGCCCACGTTTTGATGTGTTTTTTTTTTTTTTTTTTTTCTCTAGTATATTCATTTAAGTTCCTTGTAGATTCTGGATATTAGACCTTTGTCAGATGGATAGATTGCAAAAATTTTCTCCCATTCTGTAGGTTTCCTGTTCACTCTGATGATAGTTTCTTTTGCTGTGCAGAAGCTCTTTAGTTTAATTAGATCCCTCTTGTCAATTTTGGCTTTTATTGCAGTTGCTTTTGGTGTTTTAGTTATGAAGTCTTTTACCATGCCTATGTACTGAATGATACTGCATAGGTTTTCTTCTAGGGTTTTTGTGGTTTTAGGTTTTACATTTAAGTCTTTAATACATCTTGAGTTAATTTTTGTATAAGGTATAAGGAAGGGGCCCAGTTTGTTTTCTGCATATGGCTAGCCAGTTTTCCCAGCCCCATTTATTAAATAGAAAATCCTTTCCCAATTGCTTGTTTTTGTCAGATTTGTTGAAGATCAGATGGTTGTAGATGTGTGGCATTATTTCTGAGGCCTCTGTTTTGTATCATTGGTCTATATATGTTTTGGTACCAGTACCATGCTGTTTTGGTTACTATAGTTTGTTGTAGTATAGTTTGAAGTCAGGTAGTGTGATGCCTCCAGCTTTGTTCTTTTTGCTTAGGATTGTCTTGGGTATATGGGTTATTTTTTGCTTCCATTTGAAATTTAGAGTAGTTTTTTCTAGTTCTGCTGAGAAACTCAATGGTAGCTTGATGGGAATAGCATTGAATCTACAAATTATTTTGGGCAGTATGGCCATTTTCACAATATTGATTCTTCCTATCCATGAGCATGGAATATTTTTCCATTTGTTTGTGTCCTCTCTTATTTCCTTGAGCAGTGATTTGTAGTTCTCCTTGAAGAGGTTCTTCACCTCCCTTTTAAATTGTATTCCTTGGTATTTTATTCTCTTTGTAGCAATTGTGAATGGGAGCTCACTCATGATTTGGGTCTCTGTTTGTCTGTTATTGGTGTATAGGAATGCTTGTGACTTTTGCACACTGATTTTGTATCCTGAGACTTTGCTGAAGTTGCTTATCAGCTTAAGGAGTTTGGGGGCTGAGACAATGGGGTTTTCTAAATATATAATCATGTCATCTGCAAACAGAGACAATTTGACTTCCTCTCTTCCTATCTGAATACTCTTTATTTCTTTCCCTTGCCTTACTGCCCTGGCCAGAACTTCCAATACTGTGTTGAATAGGAGTGGTGAGAGAGAGGACTTCCTTGTCTTGTGCCAGTTTTCAAAGGGAATGCTTCCAGATTTTGCCCATTCAGCATGATATTGGCTATGGGTTTGTCATAAATAGCTCTTATTATTTTGAGACATGTTCCATTGATACCTAGTTTATTGAGAGTTTTTGGCATGAAGCGATGCTGAATTTTATCGAAGGCTTTTTCTGCATCTATTGAGATAATTATATGGTTTTGGTCATTGGTTCTGTTTATGTTGTGGATCATGTTTATTGATTTGCATATATTGAAGCAGCCTTGCATCCCAGGGATTATGCCAACTTGATCATGGTGAATAAGCTTTTTGATGTGCTGTTGGATTCAGTTTGCCAGTATTTTATTGAGGTTTTCCACATTGATGTTCATCAGGGATATTGTTCTGAAATAATGTTGTTGTTGTTGTTGTTGTTGTTGTTGTTGTGTCTCTACCAGGTTTTGGTATCAGGATGATGCTGGCCTCATTAAATGAGTTAGGGAGGAGTCTCTCTTTTTCTATTGTTTTGAATAGTTTCAGAAGGAATGGTACCAGCTCCTTTTTGTACCTCTGGTAGAATTCGGCTGTGAATCTGTCTGGTCCTGGACTTTTTTTGGTTGGTAGGCTATTAATTACCACTTGAATTTCAGAACTTGTTCTTGGTCTATTCAGGGATTCAATTTCTTCCTGATTTAGTCTTGAAAGGGTGTATGTGTCCAGGAATTGATCCATTTCTTCTAGATTTTCTAGTTTACTTGCATGGAGTTGTTTATAGTATTCTCTGATGGTAGTTTGTATTTCTGTGGGATCAGTGGTGATATCTTCTTTATCATTTTTTTTGTGTCTATTTGATTATTCTCTCTTTTCTTCTTTATTAGCCTGGCTAGTAGTCTATCTATTTTGTTTATCTTTTAAAAAAACCAGCTCCTGGATTTGTTAATTCTTTGAAGGGATTTTCTTGTCTCTATCACCTTCAGTTCTGCCCTGATGTTAGTTATTTCTTGTCTTCTGCTAGCTTTTGAATTTGTTTGCTCTTGCTTCTCTCGTTCTTTTAACTGGGATGTTAGGGTGTCAATTTTAGATCTTTCCTGCTTCTTGATGTGGGCATTTAGTGCTATAAATTTTCCTCTTAACACTCCTTTAGCTGTTTCCCACACATTCTGGTACATGGTCTATTTGTTCTCATTGGTTTCAAAGAACTTGTTTATTTCTGCCTTATTTTCATTATTTACCCAGTAGTCATTAAGGAGTAGGTTGTTCAGTTTCTATATAGTTGTGCAGTTTTGAGTGAGCTTCTTAATCCTGAGTTCTAATTTGATTGCAGTGTGGTCTAAGAGACTATTTGTTATGATTTCTGTTCTTTTGCATTGGCTGAGGAGTGTTTTACTTCCAACTATGTGGTCGATTTTAGAATAAGTGCTATGTGGACTGAGAAGAATGTGCATTCTCTTGATTTGGGGTAGAGTGTTCTGTAGGTGTCTATTAGGGCTGCTTGGTCCAGAGCTGAGTTCAATTCTTCAATATCCTTGTTAATTTCCTGTCTTATTGATATGTCTAATATTGACAGTGGAGTGTTAAAGTCTCCCACTATTATTATGTATGACTCTCAGTATCTTTGTAGGTCTCTAAGAACTTGCTTTTGGAACCTGGGTGCTCCTGAATTGGGCACATATATATTTAGGATAGTTACTTCTTCTCGTTGCATTGATTCCTTTACCATTATATAATGCCCTGCTTTGTCTTTTCTGATCTTTGTTGATTTAAAGTCTATTTTATCAGAGACTAGAATTGCAACCCCTGCCCTTTTCTGCTTTTCCTTTTCTTGGAAAACAGTCCTCCATTCCTTTATTTTGAGCCTATGTGTGTCTTTGCATGTGAAATGGGTCTCCTGAACACAGTAAACTAATGGGTCTTGACTCTATCCAATTTGCCAGTCTGTGTCTTCTAATTGGGGCATTTAGCCCATTTACATTTAAGGTTAATATTATTATGTGTGAATGTGATTCTGTCCTCATGATGCTCGCTAGTTATTTTGCACATTAGTTGATGCAGTTTCTTCACAGTGTCATAGGTCTTCATATTTTGGTGTGTTTTTGTGGTGGCTGATATCAGTTTTTCCTTTCCATGTTTAGTGCTTCCTTCAGGAGCTCTTGTAAGGCAGTCCTGGTGGTGACAAACTCCATCAACATTTGCTGGTCTGGAAAGGATTTTATTTCTCCTTTGCTTATGAAGCTTAGTTTGGATGAATATGAAATTGTGGGTTGAAAATTCTTTTCTTTAAGAATATTGAATATTGGCTTCCACTCTCTTCTGGATTTTAGGGTTTCTGCAGAGAATCCTGTTAGTCTGATAAGCTTCCCTTTGTAGGTAACCTGACCTTTCTCTCTGGCTGCCCTTAACATTTTTTTTCCTTTGTTTTGAACTTGGAGAATCTGACAATTATGTGTCTTGGGATTGCTCTTCTCGAGGGGTATCTTAATGGTGTTCTCTGTATTTCCTGAATTTGAATGTTGGCCTGTCTTGCTAGGTTGGGGAAGTTCTTCTGGATAATATCCTGAAGTGTGTTTTCCAACTGGGTTCCATTCTCCCCACGTCACTTTCAGGTACACCATCAATCATAGGTTTAGTCTTTTCAATAGTCCCATATTTCTTGGAGGCTTACTTCATTCCTTTTCATTCTTTTTTTCATCTAATCTTGTTTTCATGCTTTATTTCAGTAAGTTGATCTTCAATCTCTGATATTCTTTCTTCCACTTGATCGATTTGGCTATTGATATTTGTGTGTGCTTCACGAAGTTCTCATGCTGTGTTTTTTCAGTTCCTTCAGGTCATTTATATTCTTCTCTAAACTGGTTATTTTAGTTATCAGTTCCTGTAACCTTTTATCAAGGTTTTTACCTTCCTTGCATTGGGTTAGAACATGTTCCTTTAGCTGAGAAGAGTTTGTTATTACCCACCTTCTGAAGCCTACTTCTGTCAATTCGTCAAACTCATTCTGCATCCAGTTTTGTGCCCTTGTTGGAGAGAAGTTGCAGTCATTTGGAGAAGAAGAGGCATTCTGGTTTTTTTGAAATTTTCAGCACTTTTGCACTGGTTTTTCCTCATCTTTGTGGATTTACCTACCTTTGATGCTGACAGCCTTTGGATGGGGTTTGTGAGAGGGCATCTTTTATGTTGATGTTGGTGTCACTGCTTTCTGTTAGTTTTCCTTCTAACAGTCAGGCCCCTCTTCTGCAGGTCTGCTGGATTTTGCTGGAAGTCTACTCCAGACCCTGTTTGTCTGGGTATCACCAGCAGAGGCTATAGAATGGCAAAGACTGCTGTCTGCTCCTTCCTCTGGAAGCTTCATTCCAGAGGGTTACCTGTCTGATGCCAGCTGGAGCTCTCCTGTGTGAGGTATCTGTTGACCTCTCCTGGGAGGTGTCTCCCAGTTAGGAAGCACAGGGGCTAGGGACCCACTTAAGGAGGCAGTTTGTCCCTTAGCAGAGCTTGAACACTGGGCTGGGAGATCTAATGCTCTCTTCAGAACCAGCAGGTAGGAATGTTTAAGTCTGCTGAAGCTGCACCCACAGCCTCCCCTCCCCCAGGTGCTCTGTCCCAGGGAGATGGGAGTTTTATCTATAGGCCCTTGACTGGGACTGCTGCCTTTCTTTCAGAGATATTATGCCCAGTGAGGAGGAATCTAGAAAGGCAGTCTGGCCACAGCCTCTTTGCCATGCTGTGGTGGGTTCAGCGTCCCTAACACTGTGAGGGGAAAATCACCTACTCAAGCCTTAGTAATGGCAGACCCTCCTCCCCTCACCAAGCTTGATCATCCCAGGCTGACTTCAGACTGCTATACTGGCAGCAAGAATCTAAAGCCAGTGGTTCTTAGCTAGCTGGGCTCCATGGGAGTGGAACCCGCTGAGTGAGACCACTTGGCTCCCTGGCTTCAGCCCCCTTTCCAGGAGACTGAATGGTTCTGTCTTGCTGGGGTTCCAGATGCCACTGGGGTATGAAAAAAAAAAAAAACTCCTCCAGCTCTCTCGGTGTCTGCCTGAACAGCTGCTTAGTTTTGTGCTTGAAACCCAGGGCCCTGGTGGTGTAGGCACACAAGGGAATCTCCTGGTCTGTGGGTTGCAAAAATCATGGGAAAAGTGTAGTACCTGGGCCAGATAGCACAGTCCCTCATGGCTTCCCTTGGCTAGGGGAGGGAGTTCCCTGGCCCCTTGCACTTCTAGGGTGAGGTGATGCCCTACCCTGCTTCTGCTTGCCCTCTGTGGGCTGCACCCATTGTCTAACCAGTCCCAATGAGATGAGCTGGGTACCTCATTTGGAAATGCAGAAATTACCCACCTTCTGCATTGGTCTTGCTGGGAGCTGCAGACCGGAGCTGTTCCTATTTGGCCATTTTGCCAGACTCCCCTGCTCTAATCTTTATTATTTCTTTCCTACTAATTTTGTGTTTGGTTTGCTCTTGCTTTTCTAGTTATTTAACATGCATCATTTTTGTTTATTAGAAGTTTTTTCTCATTTTTTATGTAGGCATTTATAGCTATAAACTTCCCTCTTACTACTGCTTTTGCTGTATCCCACAGCAAAAGGCAGCAGGTTCCCTTCTCTCCTAGAGTGTATCTAGAAACATCATCTGGGAGCTATGGCCTGGAATGGGGGCCTCCTGACTCTGACTGGTGCCCTATCCTCCTGTGGCTGAGCTGGTATCCAGGATTCATGACGAAGTGTTCCCCAATGATATGGTTTGGCTGTGTCCCCACCTAAATATCAACTTGAATTGTATCTGCCAGAATTCCCACATGTTGTGGGAGGGACCCAGAAGGAGGTAATTGAATCATGGGGGCCAGTCTTTCCCATGCTGTTCTCATGATAGTGAATAAGTCTTACAAGAGCTGATGGGTTTATCAGGGGTTTTTGCTTTTGCTTATTCCTCATTTTTCTCCTGCCACTGCCGTGTAAGAAGTGCCTTTCACCTCCTGCCATAATTCTGAGGCCTCCCCAGAATTATGTAAGTAGAACTGTAAGTCCAATTAAACCTCTTTTTGTTCTCAGTCGCAGGTATTTCTTTATCACCAGCATGAAAATGGACTAATATACGCACTTTTCTTTCTCTTCCTTCTCCTCTCCTCACATGGAGGAAAGAGGTCTCTTTTGGAGCTGTGAGCTGAGTATCCTGTGGTTAGGAGCGGGGTGATTCCAGCACCCCCTTGGCTACCCTGCCTAGTATCTCAGTATTTCACATGCCACCTGCACCCCCAAGTCCACTATCTGGGCCTAGTTCAGTTGGCCTACAAGTTGCAGTCCTTATGGCCTAGGCTGCCTTTCAAGTTTGCTTGGAAACTGGGAGCACTTTGACCCTTGGTGGCAAGGTTTGCAGGCACTTAAGTTTGGACTGCAGGATCAGCGACTGTCCTCTTGGTAGGGCTGGATTAAATGCTCCCTCTGTGGGGTGGGTGTTTGCTGAGTTCAGTCTTGTTTTCCTTTCTGGTCTAACACGACAACACTAAGTTTAACATCTCAGAGTTGCTGTGTTCTTCCTCTCCAAGTGCCCAGAGAGGCTCCCTGGACCATGCAGCTGTTGCTGGGGTAAAGGTGGGGTGGCGTCAGTGATTCAGAACTGTTTTTTCCGTCTCTTCAGTGCATCTTTCAGTGATAAGGAGTTAAAACCAGGTACTGTGAGTGCTCAACTAATTTTTGGTTCTTATAAACGTGTTTTTTCTGTGTAGATAGTTGTTAACTTGGTGTTCTTGTTGGGTGGTAGGCACCATCAGTGGAGCTTTCTATTCTGCCATCTTGCTTCACCTCCCTCTTGCATCATGTATTTATATGTAAAACCTAAGAGTATACAACTTCCTAAAGAAACCATAGGAGAGAATTTTTGGGACTTTAAATTCGGCAAAGATTTCTTGAATGTAATATAAAAAGCACAAATCATAAAAGAAGAATGATAAATCGGACTTCACCTATATTAAAAGTACTCTTCAATACTCACTATCAAGAAAATGAAAAGGCATGCCACAGACTGTAGGAAAATATTTGCAAAACATATATCTTTTAAAGGACATGTATGCAAAGTTTATACATAACTCTTACGATTTGATAAGAAAAAGAGAACGCAATAAGAAAATGGACAAAAGATTTGAAATAAACATGTCACAAAAAAATATAAAAATGGCAAAAGAAGCACAAGAAATTTTGCTCAGCATCATTAGTTATTAAAGAGGTACAAATTAAAATCACTGTGACGTACCACTACACACCCACTAAAACAGAAAATATTAAAAATACTGATTATACAAAGTGTTGGTTTGGATGTATAATAACTGGAAGTCTCAAATTGCTGTGTTGTAAAATCATACAACTTTAGGAAATAAATTGATGATTTATTATAATGTTAAATATACACCTATCCTTTGATCCAGCCATTCTAATCCCACTTGCATAACCAAGAGAAATGAAAATGTATATACACACCAGAAATTGTGGACAAATGTTTGTAGCAGCATTAGTCACAGTAGCCAAAAAGTGGAAAGTACCCAAGTGTCCATTAACTACTGAATAGATAAATCATTATATTCCCACAATGGATTACTATTTAGAAACAAAAGGAATGAACTACTGATACATGTAACAACAGATATGAATGAATGGTTCATATCTGATATGATTCTATTTATGTGCAATTCTAGAAAAGTCTTGTCATGAATTTATAGTGACAGAAAGCAGTGGCCCATGGTGAGAGTAAGGAATTCACTGTAAAGTGGATTGATGGAACTTTTTGAGTTGGTAGAATTGTCTATATTTTGATCATGGTGGTAGTTACACGACTGTATACATTTATCAAAACTCACCAAATTATACACTTAATATTGGTAAATTTTACTACTATAAATTATTACTCAATAAAGTTAATTAATTAAAATTGATGCAATTTAACATAACTATTTATTCTTTCTAGCCATGCAAGGGGCACCACCTGTTATGAAGTTATAATATTTTAAGGACACACCTAGGTAAAAAGTGGGTAGGATTATTTCAGCTTATTGGAGCCTCTACCAGGGGTTTGAAGTACGTGTTATATTACCTAATTTTTTTCTTAACTATATATTTCAGTATCCACATCATTCCTGAATATTTAGAGGTAAATTCAATCAACTGGTTACCACTTCTTAGTTTGAAATTAAACTATGTGCCTTCCATGTCACAATTTCTTAAAACACACATACACACACACACACACACACACACCCCAATTTGATATTTAAAATAACATTTAAAGTTAACGTTGCTGTACAAATTTCATAACAATGTTCATACTGAGAAGACTAATCACGTTAGTAATTGCAGAGGGAAAATTTTGGTTTTATGGTCTTTAGCTTTTTTCTGTAACTTATTCTGAAGGACTAATGGTATTTTACTTTTTGAATAGAGATGTAGGGACCCAGAGTCTATCTATATTTTGGGGCAAGTTAGGAGACTCTTCTTATAGTAAGGATCCTGGGAGACCTGAACCATAAATCTTCACCACCTTGTAGTTATGCTTGTTCCATGGAATCTCAGGAGAATCTTTGCAGTATGGGATCCAAATTTTATATTAAATTTTGACTCCAGAAGATAACATATCCTAGGAAATCATCCAAAAATACAGAATTCCTGGAACAATCCCCATATTCCGGTAACTATTTCCAGTTTCCCTGAAGCCAACCGTATAAGGCATATGGGGAAAGGACATTGATAACTGAAAGACAAAGTGACCTTTTGAATCCTCTCACTTAATCGCGTGAAAGATGGTCATGGATAGTAAAAAAAAAAAAAAACATAGGCTTGGAGAGCAACAATTCGACCACTTACTAACTTTATAACATTGGCCTAGTAACTTAACCTTGTTAAGCCTCAGTCTCCTCATCTGTAAAAGGGAGATGATATATACATACTTTTTATACACACACACACACACACACACACACAAAAGCCTCAGTCTCATCTGTAAAAGGGAGATGATATATACATACTTTTTATACACACACACACACACACACACACACACGTCTTGCAGAGCTATTGTGACTATTAAAACTAGAATATGCATATATGTGTATGTATATCTAACATCTATCATATTGCAGATGCCTAAAATATAGTAGTTATTATTATTGTTATGGCTGCCATACTTGAGAATGTCATTTGCAAGGCACTGTGGGGATAAAGGACTCACTCTTCTTTTTTTTCAAAGATGAAACTCGTGTTGTTAATAAAAACTAACTTTGGACTCAAAAGCCTGATCAAAATTCAATTATTTATTCCTTTGCTAGTTTCAATCTTCAGGCCTTCCTACCTTGTTTGATGTTCAAAATTAAATGTCATGAAAGAGGCCCTGATGTACCTTTTGGTCATCACCTCAAAAACAAATCTATAGCCATGAGACGTGGAATTCATCTTTGCAAGATGAAATAAAATTCAAACAAACTACATCCTTCTCAGAGCTGAATATTTGGAAATTAGTCTGCTTAGCTATCCCTAGTACTTCTCTGATGTCTCTCATAAATGCCTGCCAACAAGTTCCCACTCAAAAGTATAAATGGAAGACCACAGTTCTAGAAAACAAAAATAATTTGAATATAGGAACAGCAGCAGCAATAAAACTCTTTTTCATTTAAAAGAATTCCCAGCAAAGACTCAGGGAAGAAGTGAGGGACAAGGCAGCGATAGAGGGAGTGGTTGTAGTCATCAATAGGATTTTGAAAATATAACTTTTTCTTTAAAATATAATCCTTCAAACCTGCTGCTATATTCTCAGAAGCAGATAATAAAACAGAATGAAAAGCAGACTCTTATCTTAATACTGAATCCACATGCAAAGCAGCTATTGGATGCACTGCAGCGGAATGAATTCTTCATTTTATCATTATTGCAGGCTCATTCTGTGATTTCTCTCTCAATGGGTGACTGCAATAAGCCTGAAGGTACAGTTCACTCTTCTGAAAGAGCTATTAGAGTCACTCCTAAATGCCTGCCTCAAAGCTACCATTTTTTAAAACTTGGTTTTCCTTCATCTCCCAAGCAGCTGCAACCCATGCTTTTTACTGCTTAGAGAAAGAAGAAGAAAGAAAAAGACCAAGAACTCAATGAAATCTCAAAGGAAGCTAGGTTGGTGATCTCAACTGGGATCTGGAGTGGTGGATTGAATTTTCATTTTCTTTGAGGAACTTGGAATCCACTTATGAGGAATTCATAATACGGTCAGATCTGACTGGGCAGGGCTTGATTCATATATTCTATAGAGGATTGAAGCAGGCCAGAGAGAGGACAGAGTCATGGTTTTGTCACAGGCAGAAGGGAAAAGTAATAGCAAGGGAAAAGACTAAGCCATTCCATTATCCTTATTCTGACTCCTTCACTGAAAGGAGGGTTTGACCAGTGCTGCAGGCCATCAACAGAGAAGTTTATTCTTTGCTCCTATCTCTGTCAGGCTCACCCCAGAGGTACAGTGCAGAGGCTGAAGAGGAAGAGAGAAAGTTAAAATATTTTTTAACAACTTACTGACTCTGCTAATGTAGAAAGCAGAGATATGCATAGCTAGCTACCTTCCAGCTTGGGCTGCTACCAAGTCAAAATCTGTCACAAAGTGACCTGGAGGAAAAGAAAAGATAGATGAGCTGAGAGAGTCCCTCAGCCCCCTCCTCCCATAAGCAGGCACTGATTACTAAGGACATTTCCATGAGCGGTGCAGGATTTTTTTTCCTTTGCACATGACCTTTAAAACTACCTGATAAGCTATTTGCACTGCCTACCCTAGAAGTTTCAATAGACAGAGAGAAGACGAACATTAACCTTAATAGCTAAATTACCCAATGTCACTCTAAAGGCCTTTCCCCTTGAGAGAAGCCTGTGCAGCAGCCAAACACTCACTCCTTTAAAAGTTCACAGAGAGGCTCCATTAAAATCAAAACTGCAGAGTTTTCCAAACTTGGGTACTTTAAAAGTCAACATGTTACCTCTGGTGATGGACTCTCATTTTAAAAAAAAATTAATAATTTGGCCAAATAATTGGAAGAAATTTTATTAAAGCTCTCTAAAAAGAGACTGTATACTCAAATGCTACAGTGGAAACTGAAGAAAGTTTTCAGCTTAATACTGAGAGCACTGATGGACATATAGTTGCTTATTCCAGAAAAGGGTGGAAAAGACCTGTATGAATAAGAGAAGCCATCTTACTGTTTCCAGACATTCCTTCATTCATTTATGAAGTGCTTACTCTCTACCAGGTACTATGCTAGATCCTGGGACTGTGATGGTAAACAAAATCAGATGTATCTGCTCTCCATCACTGGACTCGCAGTCTAGTAGAGGATGCAGACTGTAATCCAGGAATCACACAAATACAGAAAATATAGTGATGGTTCAAGTGAATGAGAGGTTCGTGGTGCTATGCTTATACTCTGATAGGTTTGGAGACAATGACTGCCCAGAAACTTCCATCTTCTCCAAAGAAAGAGAACACATATCTCCCTGACCTGTAGAACAAAACATGGATATCCAGTCCCAGACACATTCACTTAGCTTCTAATAAGTCAAGTGTTAGGAAACAGCTAGCAGTCTTATAAGTGATAGAATCGTCGTGGTCTCTGTTTGGCCTCAGAGCCTTGATTAATGTTTTTCTCATTCATTTCTTCATTCAGTCCACAAGCATTTATCGAATTTTTACTCTGTGCCAGAAACTGGGCTAGACCCTAGGTACAAAGATAAATAAGGCAAAAACCCTGCCATCAAGATACTCAGTCTACTGGGAAAGGCAGACACAGATAATTACAATACAGCACAATAATTGCTCTACTAGAGAGAAGTACAAAGCACTATGAGCATTCGAAAGGAAAAAAAAAAGCTGCTTTCCTAATACTTTCTCAGGCCTAATCCATCAGCAAAATCCTCACTACACAGGGCTAACAGGAAAACACTGGCAGATCATTTGTCGTGTCACTTGGCATTCCAGCAGCAGTCAGAGGCTCCTGCCCAACAAAGGTGGGCAGGCAGTCGAAAAGAAAGCAGTAGCATTAACAAACATAGCACGTCATTCTAAACTCAGTGCACAAGTGAGTTTACTGCCTGGCAGCTTGTCCCTGACACCTCACTACAGTGAGAGAAACAAGCCCCCCCAACCCCACACTATTGCTAAGCAATTGTTAGGGATGGATTTGTATATTAGAAGCAACTTCTCTAACACATCTGTCTCAAGTGCACTTACCTGCCACCCAGGGCCCTTCACAGCCTTTTCCATTTTATTTTCCCTTTTGAAATAGATCGAGACATAATTTATGTCAAGCAGGTGATGAGAGCTACTGCTTCACTTCAGTCTACCCTTCATCAAAACATTTTATCTGGGGATCTGAAAGTATGAAGAGACAAGAATTTTTAGAAAATAAAATAAAATAAATACTATATAAAGTATATACACCTTACCTCTCTTTTTCAATCATCAATTGCGGTGGAAGGAAGAAAATTCAAATAGCAATTACCTATTGAATTGACCATATTCCCTTTTGCAGTTAAGTTAGCAGATCTTATAACATGGCAGTCAGTCCCTTAACTCTTTCAGTTCATACCTGCAGCAGTATGTTAAAGCTCCAAACTGCCCCAGAATCCTGAATGAATAAAAGAAACTAATAGGTTTTTTTAAGGGAATCTCAAGCCTAAAGCCTGTCTTGCTGAAAGTCAAAGAATCAAGAGTTTCTAATGCTAAAACTACTTCCAATAGAAATATAATCATTTGAGAAAAGTAACATTAATGTTTTCAGGCAATTTCTAAAGAGAATATACACTGGGAAAATCTAGCAACATAATGCATTTTTTCCATCCGCACACAGTGTACATTCACATATACACACGTGACCATTATATGCCATACCTCTGCAATTCACATGAACAGTTCAGATGTTCTGCATGTATATTTATTTTAAACATGCAGTGACTCCTCACTGTGAGCCACATCCAATACTGATTGAGTTCTACTTAATTGTCACACATTTTTTTCCCTCCACTCCATTTGCAAGATTAAATAGACCTATTTCAGCATGGTAAAAAGAACCAAAATATCCCATGACTGCTTTTGCAAAGGTCACTCTCCTGCTTTGAGCATGGGTTATTTTTAATCACAGGTTATATATCTTAAAAGCAAGGCGTTTATTGAAACCTCCAGTTCATTTTTAAAAGTCTCCAGACATATTGAATAAATCACAGCTCAGAAGTAAAATGTAGTGATACACTCTCTACCGCCTTACATGCAAGGCCCCAGGGAGCCAGTTTCCAAATGTCCCCATCTCCAATGCAGATTAGCTCTTCACTCAGCCAAGATCAAGATAATAGTGCTCATCTCAGCATACAGACTAGGAAACCTCAACCCATTGGGGGCCACCGTACTGGTTTTCAGTAAGACATAGAACAAAAGGAGCTGAGCTTTATGGGTCACTTAAGATCTCCAGAAAGCTTTTCAGGAAGAGAAGCAAAGGGATAATGTCCTGGTTTAAGTTCCAGGCTGAAGAACAGGGCAGAAGCTGGACTCTATGTTCCTTTAACTGTATAACTTCTATTGACTTGAGATGCCTCACTCTACAATTGTCTTAGTTCCTGTTGCAATGGCTCTGTAACAGTGATAACTGGATTTCTTTGGTGGCTGAAATTAAGGAAGTCTTATGGATAAAATTCATACTTGTTGAGACTAACAAAAGGTAATGTATAGCTATTTATGGATTTTATTCTTCTCAGGCTCTAGCATTTTGATTCACAATGTTGTTTATACTACTGTTTAAGGTTAAAGTTGTGCCTTATACCTGGAAATTGTCTATAAATAGGCCAAATTTTGAATCAGCTTGAATATTCAGAAGATAAAATGACTGACAGAATCTTCATTTGTTTTAGTCTGAATGCCAAATAACAAATAGCTTTCTCCAGATCCTAAAAGCCAGCAAAATGAATCAACTTTTCCACGTTCTGTCATATTTTATATTTAATATATTAATATGAATTTGTTTCTTAGTTTTCAAAAAATTGCATTGCAAGATTCATTATAAGAAAAAAGAGGCATAAGCTTGCATTCTCCAAAATGCAGTGGCCCTCAATCATCATATTTCCATCAGCAATAAGGGACTGGAGTGCATTCTGAGAAATGAAGTCCAATCATCACTGGGCAGTATTAAATATATTTGGCCCACCCACAGAGCATTCTACACAAATTTCAACACACTCTGCCATCTCATAATGACCACTAATAAAGCCCTCTCATGAGATTGTCAACCTCTCTTAAGCATTAACTTTCTCCTCCTTCTTGAGGAAAGGGCAATAAAACTTAAACTGCAGTAAGCACAGTTTTGCACAGATGAGCTTATGTTATGTATTATCATTATTAATGTAGTAACCATATCTGGCCTACTTTTCGGACATTCAAAACAGGGTATTTTTTAAGATGACTTAAAAATGAAAATTGTAGTCATTTCAAATTGTTTTTGTAAAATATTTAAGGAGAGCTTTAATTCAAGGCATGTTTGACTCAAAATGCTCTTCTGGAATAGGGAGTAAAACTTCAAATTAGATGGCAATTTAAAAAAGAAATTGACATAATATTTTAGAGTAACACTTTAGAGATCACAACAGATGAAATGTCACATCTAAATCATTTTATTGACAACATTCTCAATCTTCTCCGCTAAGGTCAATTCTTGCTTGATGAACAGGAATTTATGCTAATATAACATTAAGCTACCATCCCTCCATAATATCATAATGTCTCAAAACCTTTCAAAAGTATTTTTTTCTTTGAGGCTTTTAAAACAGTCATCTAGTAGCAGATGTCCCTCTGTGCCTACAGTTATCAGAAACTACAAGAGTCCAAGTCTTTGTTGTTTGTTTATTTTTTTTGCATTAAACAATAGTTGCCAGTACAGAAAGTATAGAAATAATGCCCCTCAGCTTAATTCATTCACAATTGTTAAATCATTTATGAATTAAAAGAGAAGAAAACCTCATTGCTCTTTTTCTGACTAAAAATTAATAGGAAGAGGAAGAATTTTAGGTTAAATAACATAGTATATTTTATGTACCTGGCTGACATTGTTGACTTTGTTTATTAAAATTCATTTCACAGAATTAAAGCAATTCAAAATTTAAAGTGTTTGTGCTTATTTTTTTTAATAATGATTTGTATTTGTCACTAAAGAAAAATATAACACGCCTTCTTATTTTAATTAAATAAAACAATGTAAATGCCTGTTGTATTTGGTTTCATTTAGTTTGGTAAATAAAATAATTAGATAATCTTCAATTTTCTTATGGTGCTACAAATTTAGTCAAAGAAAGTATCACATAATTCCCTGCTTGAAAATGGATAGCATGAACCTTCTAAAAATAAAATGTTATCAAGTATACATATTGTATGTTTATAAATATGCACAGTTCTCTCCAGAGCTGTCATCTTTTGGTCATGCCCAATTAAATGTAAGTTTTTGGTCTTGTTTTGCTTTTTAAATAAGGGATCAGGCCTTTGGTGATAACAATCCATGTTTCCAAATTCTGTCTCATTCTTCTCATTAAGAGATAGAGTCTGAGGTCCCTCCCCTTGAACCTAAGTAGAACCTTGTGACTGCCTCAATAAATATAATGCCACAGAGGTGACTTCTGAGACTAGGTTTCTACAGCTTTCTCATGGGACATTATGCCAGGAGTCTTTAGTTACCATGTAAGAAGTCTAGCCACCCTTAAACTACCATGTGGAAAGATCACATGGAAAAGCTACACAGAAATAGAGAGACATGCCTGGGGTGCCCTGACTGTTCCTATGACCAGCTGTTTGACTCTTTGCAGAATAGCCCATGGCATAGAGTTATCTTTGAGATAACCCCAACTCCATTCACCATCTGACTATGGCCACATCTCTGATAAAACCAGAGAACTGAGCAAAAACTCCCTAGCTGAATCCAAGCAATTCTTATATTTATGAACAAAATTAATGACTGTTATTGTTATAAGCCACTATTTTCAGGATGGTTTGTTACACAGCCAGAACAATATGTTACACCTTTTTCTATGCTTCCAGTAGTGCTTAGTAAAATTTGAGTATTTGTAGGCAGCTAATTAGGTGATTATCAAACATTAAAAATAACTTAGTCAGCTATTCTTATATCAGACAAAATAAACATTAAAACATGGGCAGTTAAAAGAGACAGAGAGGGACGTTATATAATGGTAAAAGGCCTTGTCCAACAGGAAAATATCACAATTCTAAACATATATACACCTAACACTGGAGCTCACAAATTTATAAAACAATTACTAATAGACCTAAGAAATTAGATAGACAGCAACACAATAACAGTGGGTCACCTCAATATTCCACTGACAGCACAAGACAGGTTATCAAGGCAGAAAGTCAACAAAGAAACAATAAAGTTAAACTCTACCTTGGAACAAATGGACTTAACAGATATATACAGAACATTTCATCCAACAACTGCAGAATACACATTCTATTAAACATCCCATGGAACTTTCTCCAAGATAGACAATATGATAGGCCATGAAATAAGCCTCAATAAATTTAAGAAAATTGAAATTATATCAAGCACTCTCTCAGACCACAGTGGAATAAAACTGGAAATTAACTTGAAAATGAACCTTCAAAACCATGCAAATATATGGAAATTAAATAACCTGCTCCTGAATGAGCACTGGGACAAAAACGAAATCAAGATGGAAATTTAAAAATTGTTCAAACTGGACAATAATAATGACACAACCTATCAAAACCTCTGGTATACAGCAAAGGCAGTGCTAAGAGGAAATTTCATAGACCTAAACCCGTACATCAAAAAGACTGAAAGAGGACAAATTGACATTCTAAGGTCACACCTCAAGGAACTAGAGAAACAAGAACAAACCAAACCCAAACATAACAGAAAAAAAAGAAATAACCAAGATCAGATCAAAACTAAATGAAATTGATACAATAAAAAACAATACGAAAGATAAAACAAAAAGCTGGTTCTTTGAAAAGATAAATAAAATTGATAGACCATTAGCAAGATTAACCAAGAAAAGAAGAGAGAAAATCTAAATAATCTCATTTAAAAAACAGAACAGGAGACATTACAACTGACACCACTGAAATACAAAAGATCATTCAAGGCTACTATGAACACCTTTATGCACATAAACTAGAAAACCTAGAAGAGATGGATAAATTCCTGGAAAAATACAACCCTCCTAGCTTAAATCAGGAAGGATTAGATACCCTGAAGAGACCAATAACAAGCAGTGAGATTGAAATGGTAATTTTTTAATTACCAACAAAAAAAGTCCAGGACCAGATGGATTCACAGAAGAATTGTACCAGACATTCAAAGAAGACTTGGTACCAATCCCTTTGACACTATTCCACAAGACAGAGAAAGAAGGAACTCTCCCTAATTCATTCTATGAAGCCAGCATCACCCTAATACCAAAACCAGGAAAGGGCATAACCAAAAAAGAAAACTACTGATCGATAGCCTTGATGAACACAGATGCTAAAATCCTTAACAAAATGCTAGCTAACCGAATTCAACAACATAATATCAAAAAGATAATCCACCATGATCAAGTGGGTTTCATACCAGGGATGCAGGGATGGTTTAACGTACACAAGTCAATAAATGTGATACACCCATAAACAGAATTAAAAACAAAAATCACATGATCATCTCAATAAATGCAGAAAAAAAAAATTGACAAAATCCACCATCCTTTAGAATTAAAAGCCTCAACAATATCGGCACAGAAGGGACATACCTCAAGGTAATAAGAGCCGTCTATGACAAACCCACAGCCAATGTTATACTGAATGGGGAGAATTTAACAGCCTTCCCTCTGAGAACTGGAACAAGACAAGGGCATCCACTCTCACTCACTACTCCTCTTCAACACAGTACTGGAAGTCCTAGCCAAAGCAACCAGACAAGGGAAAAAAATAAAAGACATCCAAATCCGTAAAGAGGAAGTCAAACTGTCACTGTTTGCTGATGATATGATCATTTACCTTGAAAACCCTAAAGGCTCCTCCAGAAAGCTCCTAAAACTGATAAAAGAATTCAGCAAAGTTTCCAGATACAAGATTAATGTACACAAAGTGGTAGCTCTTCTATACACCAACAGCAACCAAACAGAGAATCAAATCAAGAACTCAATCCCTTTTACAATAGCCACAAAAAATAAAATATTTAGGAATATACATAACTAAGGAAGGGAAAAACCTCTATAAGGAAAACTAGAAAACACTGCTGAAAGAAATCACAGATAACACAAACAAATGGAAACACACTGTGATGGTTAATACTGAGTGTCAACTTGATTGGACTAAAGGGTAAAAAGTATTGGTCCTGGTTGTGTCTGTAAGGGTGTTACCAAAAGAGATCAACATTTGAGTTAGTGGGCTGGGGAAGGCAGACTCACCCTTAATCTGGTGGGCACAATCTAATCAGCTACCAGCAAATATAAAGCAAGCAAAAACATGTGAAAAGGACTGGCCTAGCCTCCCAGCCTACATCTTTCTCCCATGCTGGATGCTTCCTGCCCTCAAACATCGAACTCCAAGTTCTTCAGTTTTGGGATTTGCACTGCCTCTCCTTGCTCCTCAGCTTGCAGACAGCCTATTGTGGGACCTTGTACTCATTTAAGTTAATACTTAATAAACTTACATGTATATTATATACAGTATATATAGTATATATAATATACATATAATATATAATGTATATATTATACATATAATATATATAGGAGTCAATATATAGAAAAAAAGAAAGATATGTACATATACATATCCTAATAGTTCTGACCCTCTAGAGAAACCTAATACACACATTCTATGATCATGGATGAGTAGAATCAATATTGTGAAATTGACCATACTGCCAAAAGCAATCTGCAAATTGAAGCAATCCCCACCAAAATACCACCATCATTCTTCACAGAATTAGAAAAAAGAATTACAAAATTTCTATGGAACCAAAAAAGAGCCCATGTAGCCAAAGCAAGACTAAGCACATAAAACAAACTAGGCATCACACCACCTAATTTCAAACTATACTATAAGGCCATAGTCACCAAAACAGCATGGTATTCGTATAAAAATAGGCACATAGACCAATGGAACAGAATAGAGAAGCCAGAAATGAACCCAAATACTTAACAGCCAACGTACCTTTGACAAAACAAGCAAAAACATGGACTTTATCTCGAGGTCCCGGAGCAAGATGGCCAAATAGGAACAGCTCCAGTCTCCAGCTCCCAGCGCAAGCGACACAGAAGACGGGTGATTTCTGCAGTTTCAACTGGGGTACCGGGTTCATCTCACTGGGGAGTGCCAGTCAATTGGTGCTGGTCAGCTGGTGCAGCCCGACCAGCGAGAGCTGAAGCAGAGCAAGGCATCGCCTCACCTGGGAAGTGCAAGGGGGAAGGCAATGCCTTTTTCTAGCCAGGGGAACTCAAACACACAACACCTGGAAAATCGGGTAACTCCCACCCTAATACTGCACTTTACCAAGGGTCTTAGCAAATGGCACACAAGGAGATTATATCCCACACCTGGCCAGGAGGCTCCCATGCCCACGGAGCCTCCCTCATTGCTAGCATAGCAGTATGCCATCTAACAGCAGCAAGGCTGGGGGAGGGGCGCCCGCCATTGCTGAGGCTTAAGTAGGTAAACAAAGCCACCGGGAAGCTCAAACTGGATGGAGTCCACAGCAGCTCAAGGAGGCCTGCCTGTCTCTGTAGACTTCACCTCTGGTGACAGCGCACAGCTAAACAAAAAGTAGCAGAAAGCGCTGCAGATGCAAATGACCCTGTCTGACAGCTTTGAAGAGAACAGTGGATCTCCCAACACGGAGGCTGAGATCTGAGAACGGACAGACTGCCTGCTCAAGTGGGTCCCTGACCCCTGAGTAGCCTAACTGGGAGACATCCCCCACTAGGTGCAGACTGACACCCCACACCTCACACGGCGGGGTACACCCCTGAGACGAGGCTTCCAGAGCAAGAATCAGACAGGATCACTCGCCATTTAGCAATATTTTATCTTCTGCAGCCTCCGCTGCTGATACCCAGGCAGACAGGGTCTGGAGTGGACCTCAAGCAATCTCCAACAGACCTACAGCTGAGGGTCCTGACTGTTAGAAGGAAAACTAACAAACAGAAAGGACACCCACACCAAAACTCCATCAGCACATCACCATCATCAAAGACCAAAGGCAGATAAAACCACAAAGATGGGGAAAAAGCAGGGCAGAAAAGCTGGAAATTCAAAAAATAACAGCACATCTCCCCCTCCAAAGGAACGCAGCTCAGCGCCAGCAATGGATCAAAGCTGGACGGAGAATGACTTTGATGAATTGAGAGAAGAAGGCTTCAGTCCATCAAACTTCTCAGAGCTAAAGGAGGAATTACGTACACAGCGCAAAGAAACTAAAAATCTTGAAAAAAGAATGGAAGAATGGATAACTAGAATAATCAATGCAGAGAAGGCCATAAATGAACTGACAGAGATAAAAACCATGACACGAGAAATACGTGACAAATGCACAAGTTTCAGTAACTGACTCGATCAACTGGAAGAACGAGTATCAGCGATTGAGGATCAAATGAATGAAATGAAGCGAGAAGAGAAGTCTAAAGAAAAAAGAGGAAAAAGAAATGAACAAAGCCTTCAAGAAGTATAGGATCATGTGAAAAGACAAAATCTACGTCTGATTGGGGTGCCTGAAAGTGAGGGGGTAAATGGAACCAAGTTGGAAAACACTCTTCAGGATATCATACAGGAGAACGTCCCCAACCTAGTAAGGCACGCCAACATTCAAATTCAGGAAATACAGAGAACACCACAAAGATACTCCTCGAGAAGAGCAACTCCAAGACACATAATTGTCAGATTCACCAAAGTTGAAATGAAGGAAAAAATGTTAAGGGCAGCCAGAGAGAAAGGTCAGGTTACCTACAAAGGGACGCCCAGCAGACTACCAGCAGATCTCTCGGCAGAAACTCTCCAAGCCAGAAGAGAGTGGAAGCCAATATTCAACATTCTTAAAGAAAAGAATTTTCAACCCAGAATTTCATATCCAGCCAAACTAAGTTTCATAAGTGAAGGAGAAATAAAATCCTTTACAGACAAGTAAATGCTTAGAGATTTTGTCACCACCAGGCCTGCCCTACAAGAAAGAGACCCTGAAGGAAACACTAAACATGGAAAGGAACAACCGGTACCAGCCATTGCAAAAACCTGCCAAAATGTAAAGACCATCGAGGCTAGGAAGAAACTGCATCAACTAATGAGCAAAATAACCAGGTAATATCATAATGACAGGATCAAGTTCACACATAACAATATTAACCTTAAATGTAAATGGACTAAATGGTCCAATTAAAAGATACAGACTGGCAAACTGGATAAAGAGTCAAGACCCATCAGTTTGCTGTATTCAGGAGACCCATCTCACATGCAGAGACACACATAGGCTCAAAATAAAGGGATAGAGGAAGATCTACCAAGAAAATGGAGAACAAAAAAAAGCAGAGGTTGCAATCCTAGTCTCTGATAAAACAGACTTTAAACCATCAAAGATCAAAAGAGACAAAGAAGGCCATTACATAATGGTAAAGGGATCAATTCAACAGGAAGAGCTAACTATCCTAAATATATATGCACCCAATACAGGAGTACCCAGATTCATAAAGCAAGTCCTTAGAGACTTACAAAGAGACTTAGACTCCCATACAATAATAATGGGGGAGACTTCAACACCCCACTGTCAACATTAGACAGATCAATGAGACAGAAAGTTAACAAGGATATCCAGGAATTGAACTCATCTCTGCACCAAGCAGACCTAATAGACATCTACAGAACTCTCCACCCCAAGTCAACAGAATATACATTCTTCTCAGCACCACATCGCACTTATTCCAAAATTGACCACATAATTGGAAGTAAAGCACTCCTCAGCAAATGTACAAGAACAGAAATTATAACAAACTGTCTCTCAGACCACAGTGCAATCAAACTAGAACTCAGGACTAAGAAACTCAATCAAAACCGCTCAACTACATGGAAACTGAACAACCTGCTCCTGAATGACTACTGGGTACATAACGAAATGAAGGCAGAAATAAAGATGTTCTTTGAAACCAATGAGAACAAAGATACAACATACCAGAATCTCTGGGACACATTTAAAGCAGTGTGTAGAGGGAAATGTATAGCACTAAATGCCCACAAGAGAAAGCTGGAAAGATCTAAAATTGACAGTCTAACATCACAATTAAAAGAACTAAAGAAGCAAGAGCAAACACATTCAAAAGCTAGCAGAAGGCAAGAAATAACTAAGATCAGAGCACAGCTGAAGGAGATAGAGACACAAAAAACCCTCCAAAAAATCAATGAATCCAGGAGCTGGTTGTTTGAAAAGATCAACAAAATTGATAGACTGCTAGCAAGACTAATAACGAAGAAAAGAGAGAAGAATCAAATAGACGCAATAAAAAAAGATAAAGGGGATATTACCACCGACCACACAGAAATACAAACTACCATCCGAGAATACTATAAACACCTCTACGCAAATAAACTAGAAAAACTAGAAGAAATGGATAATTTCCTGGACACTTACACTCTCCCAAGACTAAACCAGGAAGAAGTTGAATCCCTGAATAGACCAATACCAGGCTCTGAAATTGAGGCAATAATTAATAGCCTACTAATAGCCTACTAAAAAGTCCAGGACCAGACGGATTCACAGACGAATTCTACCAGAGATACAAGGAGGAGCTGGTACCATTCCTTCTGAAACTATTCCGATCAATAGAAAAAGAGGGAATCCTCCCTAACTCATTTTATGAGGCCAACATCATCCTGATACCAAAGCTTGGCAGAGACACAACAAAAAAAGAGAATTTTAGACCAATATCCCTGATGAACATCGATGCAAAAATCCTTAATAAAATACTGGCAAACCGAATCCAGCAGCACATCAAAAAGCTTATCCACCATGATCAAGTGGGCTTCATCCCTGGGATGCAAGGCTGGTTCAACATTCGCAAATCAATAAATGTAATCCAGCATATAAACAGAACCAAAGACAAAAACCACATGATTATCTCAACAGATGCAGAAAAGGTCTTTGACAAAATTCAACAGCCCTTCATGCTAAAAACTCTCAATAAATTTGGTATTGATGGAACGTATCTCAAAATAATAAGAGCTATTCAGGACAAACCCACAGCCAATATCATACTCAATGGGCAAAAACTGGAAGCATTCCCTTTGAAAACTGGCACAAGACAGGGATGCCCTCTCTCACCACTATTCAACATAGTGTTGGAAGTTCTGGCTAGGGCAATCAGGCAAGAGAAAGAAATCAAGGGTATTCAGTTAGAAAAAGAAGAAGTCAAATTGTCCCTGTTTGCAGAAGGCATGATTGTGTATTTAGAAAACCCCATTGTCTCAGCCCAAAATCTCCTTAAGCTGATAAGCAACTTCAGCAGTCTCAGGATACAAAATTAATGTGCAAAAATCACAAGCATTCTTATACACCAGTGACAGACAAACAAAGAGCCAAATCATGAATGAACTTCCATTCACAATTGCTTCAAAGAGAATAAAATACCTAGGAATCCAACTTACAAGGGATGTAAAGGACCTCTTCAAGGAGAACTACAAACCACTGCTCAGTGAAATAAAAGAGGACACAAACAAATGGAAGAACATATCATGCTCGTGGATAGGAAGAGTCAATATTGTGAAAATGGCCATACTGCCCAAGGTAATTCATAGATTCAATGCCATCCCCATCAAGCTATCAATGACTTTCTTCACAGAACTGGAAAAAACTGTTTTAAAGTTCATATGGAACCAAAAAAGAGCCCGCATCTCCAAGACAATCCTAAGTCAAAAGAACAAAGCTGGAGGCATCATGCTACCTGACTTCAAACTATACTACAAGGCTACAGTAACCAAAACAGCATGGTACTGGTACCAAAACAGAGGTATAGACCAATGGAACAGAACAGAGCCCTCAGAAATAATACCACACATCTACAGCCATCTGATCTTTGACAAACCTGACAAAAACAAGAAATGGGGAAAGGATTCCCTATTTAATAAATGGTGCTGGGAAAATTGGCTAGCCATAAGTAGAAAGCTGAAACTGGATCCCTTCCTTACTCCTTATACATAAATTAATTCAAGATGGATTAGAGACTTAAATGTTAGACCTAATACCATAAAAACCTTAGAAGAAAACCTAGGTAATACCATTCAGGACATAGGCATGGGCAAGGACTTCATGTCTAAAACACCAAAAGCAATGGCAACAAAAGCCAAAATTGACAAATGGGATCTAATTAAACTATAGAGCTTCTGCACAGCAAAAGAAAGTACCATCAGAGTGAACAGGCAACCTACAGAATGGGAGAAAATTTTTGCCATCTCATCTGACAAAGGGCTAATATCCAGAGCCTACAAAGAACTCAAACAAATTTACAAGAAAAAATCAAACAACCCCATCAAAAAGTGGGTAAAGGATATGAACAGACATTTCTCAAAAGAAGACATGCATACAGCCAACAGACACATGAAAATATGCTCATCATCACTGGCCATCAGGGAAATGCAAATCAAAACCACAATGAGATACCATCTCACACCAGTTAGAATGGCAATCATTAAAAAGTCAGGAAACAACAGGTGCTGGAGAGGATGTGGAGAAATAGGAACACTTTTACACTGTTGGTGGGATTGTAGACTAGTTCAACCATTGTGGAGAACAGTATGGCAATTCCTCAAGGATCTAGAACTAGAAATACCATTTGACCCAGCCATCCCATTAGTGGGGATATACCCAAAAGATTATAAATCATGCTGCTCTAAAGACACATACACACATGTTTATTGCAACACTATTCACAATAGCAAAGACTTGGAATCAACCCAAATGTCCATCAGTGACAGACTGGATTAAGAAAATGTAGCACATATACACCATGGAATACTTTGCAGCCATAAAAAAGGATGAGTTTGTTTCCTTTGTAGGGACATGGATGCAGCTGGAAACCATCATTCTCAGCAAACTATTGCAAGAACAGAAAACCAAACACCCCATGTTCTCACTCATAGGTGGGAATTGAACAATGAGATCACTTGGACTCGGGAAAGGGAACATCACACACCAGGGCCTATTATGGGGAGGGGGGAGAGGGGAGGGATGGCACTGAGAGTTATACCTGATGTAAATGATGAGTTGATGGTTGCTGACGAGTTGATGGGTGCAGTACACCAACATGGCACAAGTATACATATGTAACAAACCTGCACGTTGTGCACATGTACCCTAGAACTTAAAGTATAATTAAAAAAAAAAAAAAAGCAAAAACATAAAGTGGGGACCTTTTCAACAAATGGTGCTGGGATAATTGGCTAGTCACATGTAGGAGAATGAAGCTGGATCCTCATCTTCCAGCTTATACAAAAATCAACTCAAGATGGATTAAGGACTTATAAGACCTGAAACTATAAAAGTTCTAGAAGGTAACACTGGAAAATCCCTTCTAGAAATTGGCTTAGACAAGGATTTCATGATCAAGAACCCAAAGGCGAGTGCTATGAAAACAAAGATAAATAGTTGGGACTTAATTAAACTAAAGAGCTTCTGCACAGCAAAAGGAACAATCAGCAGAGTAAACAGACAACCCAGAGTGGAAGAAAATCTTCACAATCTACACATCTGCCAAAGGACTAATATCCAGAATTTACAGTGAACTCAAACAAATTGTAGGAAAAAAAAATCCCATCTAAAAGTGGGCTAAGGACATAAATAGATAATTCTCAAAAGAAGATATACAAATGGCCAACAAACATACGAAAAAATGCTCAACATCGCTAATCATCAGGGAAATGCAAATCAAAACCACAATGCTATTGCTATTACTCCCGCAAGAATGGCCATAATAAAAAAAATCAAAAAACAGTAGATGTTGGTGTGTATGCAGTGAACAGGGAACACTTCTACACTGCTGGTGAGAATGTAAACTACTACAACCACTATGGAAAACAGCGTGGAGATTCCTTAAAGAACGAAAAGTAGAACTACCATTTGATCCAGCAATCCTGCTACTAGGTATCTACCCAGAGGAAAAGAAGTCATTATTTGAAAAAGATACTTGCACATGTATGTTTATAGCAGCACAGTTTGCAAGTGCAAAATCATGGAACCAACCCAAATGCCCATCAATCAACGAGTGGATAAAGAAACTGTGATATATTTATTCGATGGAATACTACTCAGTCATAAAAAGGAATGAATTAATGGCCTTTGCAGTTATCTGGTTGAGACTGAAGACTATTATTCTAAGTGAAGTAACTCAGCAATGGAAAACCAAACATTGTATGTTCTCACTGACATGTGGTAGCTAAGTTATGAGAACACAAAGGCATAAGAAAGATACAATAGACTTTGGGGTCTTGGGGGAAGGATGAAATGAGGGTGAGGGATAAAAGACTATAAATAGGGTGCAATGTATACCACTCAGGTGATTGGTGCACCAAAATCTCACAAATCACCACTAAAGAACTTATGCAACCAAATACCACCTGTACCTCAATGACTTATGGAAAAATAAAAAATAAAAAAACTTTTTTAATTACTTAGTCAATCAAGAAACCTTTAAAAGAAAGCCATCCAAGTTGAAAATAATTCTTATTACCACTATTTATCACTATCCAGTAAATAGATTCAAAATCTTCTGACATCGGTGGATTCTCAGAAGATATACACGTACATATCAGTACACCCACCCAGCAAATCAAAGCAAACACTGAGTTGAGTGTCCTGGAGTTTCACTCAATTTTGCCGCAGTTCTTAATACACAGGCGTATTCATATAGTATGCTAAGAAATGATATATCAAGCTAATCTATCCTCAGATGTTCCCTGTCTGAGCTTCCCAAATAAGTGAGAATAGAGTATATCATTTTCTCACAAAGATGGTGTAACTGCTTCTCTCAAATTGGCCACTCCTTCCTTGCCACCATTCTAGTTCAAGTCCCCATCATCTTATAGTACTCTTAAATTATGTTTTCTCTTTTTTCCCCCCACACTAAATTCTTTGTACAACAAATAGACTGATGCTTTTAAAACATAAATCATGTCATGCCTCTGCTTAAAATAATTCAATGGCTTCTCTTTGTATTTAGGACAAAATTCACATTTTTATGTTTATCAGAGCCTATGTGATCTGGCCCTTGCCTATTTGATTGGCCCTTCTACAAAACCTCACTCACTTGGTCCAGTCACAGTGCCCTTCCTTCAGGTCCTAGACTATGACCATCTGTTCCCACCTCAGAGGCTCAACATAGGCTGTTTTCTCTGCCTGAAATATTCCTAGCCCAGTTATGCTTTCTTTATAGCAAATTCCTTTGTAACAGGTCTCAACTAAAACATCACTTCCCCAGATTGACCTTTCCTAATAAACCTATCTAAAGTGGCACCACACTCCCCATCATTACTCTCCTTCAAAGCATAACTTGTCCTTCATAGAACTTATCACAATTTGTAATCATGCATTTATTTTTGAATTGATTTTTAAAATGTATCTATTGGTTATTAGAATGTAAGTTCCTTCAAGGCAGGAATAGTACCTGCTGTATTCACTTTATATGCAGTTCCTAACACATTGCCTAGTATACATTAGACACGGATAAACATATGTTGAAGAAGAAACAAATGATTAGCAACTGATACATTCGGAAATTCTACAATACAAATTATTACATCACTAACAGTAAAAAAGGATCATGAATTAGACAAGATTTCAAACCCAGTACCTTTTCATTGGGCAACCATAGTGAAAAAATAAGTGGAAAGGGCAAGGACACAAAAGAGAATACTACTGCAGATATTCTGAGGTGGCAGGGGAAAGTGGATTATCCATAGATCCATACTGGACTATTCTACACTGTGTATTTGTCCCTAAAAGCCTAAGCCCTTCCCTAAAATACAGCTGTCAGGGGGCACATTTACCTACTTCTTGTTTTTCTCACTTCTATCCTGGGAAGCTGCCTTGGTACATTTTCCACATCCAGAAAATCCAAATCAGGATGACTTCAAAAGAGAAGTATAGTGATGTTGAAAGTGAAGAAGGAAAGTCTTGGGTAGATTAAAGACCCAAGATTGGACATATAGCTATATATACTTAAGCTTACAATATAGAGGAACAAGTCTCATTTGGCATCCTGCATGTGATTTTTTATATTGCCATTTATTGTTTTATTATTTTCAGGTTCAGCTATATTGCAAGGCCTTTCTTGCAGGCTGGGTTCCATTCACCTTTGCCTTGCTTATTATGCCTTGCCTAGTGACTTATACATAACAGCACACAAAAAACATTATCATCGTCATCATCATCATCTTCATCATCTTTATCATAAAACTTGCGCATTTTCTCCAGGCTTCACCTTCCTTATTTTTTTACCCCTGCACTTGGAACATTACTTAAAGTTGACTATTCTATCAATGCGACAGGATAGACATCTCAGTCATACCCAAAACATGGGAACCAATCGCCTTTGTGTAGAGACCCATTTTGTGGGATAGTGGGACTTTCTCTTGGCTCTGTGAACTAAGTTCTATTGCCTTGCAATGTTGTAATTAACCTTCAGAAGAACTTAAAGTTCCAAATAGGAATGGTCGGTGTAAAATCGAAGCTAACAGATGAAAACTCTGTACCAAAGGTCTTGTACACTTCACTGCCATCTTCTTTTTAGAACAGCTGTTGCAGAGTGTAAATTACAAGTTAAATGCCCCCCTCCTCAGCTTTGTTTCACTTGAAGTCCCCAAACCACCAAAAACACAACAGAAACCAGCTTTAGCAAGTAAAGATGTATTATGTAGGTCTAGAGCCTTCATCTATTTTTAAGGAAACAGGTTTTTATTAAAACATCTCAGTATTCATCATGCTAGCTACATTGAGGGTAAGAATTTTTGGAAACATAAAATTTTAATTTGTTTGCTACCACAGAAAGCAAGAGGAGAAAGAATTTCTAAATGACCCTATTGTAGAGAAGCACATTAATCAAGATATAAACGTTGAGGTAAAGTTAACTAAACTTTGTGCCCTCACTTGGACCGTAAGCTTTTTAAGGGCAAGTTCTGTGCTTTACACATCTCTGCATTAACCAGCCTATAAAAATGTTTGTAATATTTTGCCTCACATACATTAAGCACTTAATCAATATTCATTAACTTATTTGTACATCCCTACTTTGGCAATCACTTAATCGTGGTGCAGAACTGGACTTCCTAGGAGGAAATCAGAAGGGCTGCAGTCAAATAGAGCTGATAAGAAAGGGTCCACCCTACCTTTCTAACTCACTAATGAAACTCCCCATGGTTTCATCAGAACAAGATGGCACCTCTCATGAAGTATGCAATTCCTCCAAGTGGGAATTCAAATCTGTCTATAAAAAAAAAAAACCACAAAACAGATGCAAATATAAAATCCATAATTAAGATGAAATAACAACTTCATAGCCCAATTCAGGATGTTTATTCTTATTACATTCTTGGTTAATTTTACTTCTAACCAAACACTCATTCAGCTAATATTTACTAGGCATTTCTCATGTGCAAGGCACAATGCCTGGATTAGTGGCAGAGGATGTATGGAGTACAAGATTTATAAAATGTAACTGTCACTCTCAGGAAACACACAAATAACCATAAAAAAGTAAGAAGCCATCAGAACCATAAAAATCTTTTAGTAAAGTACTAGCCAAATTGAGAAGTGGTAACTATATGTACGATAACAAAGACTTCCTAAAGGGGGTGGTATTTGAATTAGAACTGGAATGATGAGTAGGTAGTGCATATCTAAAGATAAGGAGAAAGGGCATTTCTGTCCCATACCATATTTCACTGTGCTGGATACATAATGAGGACAACCATACATAATTTGTTACCAATTGTTGCGCCAACAATTTATCACAAACTTAGTGGTTTAAAGCAACGCAAACATATTATCCTATAGTTCTGAAAGTCATGAGTCTGGGTTTCAGTGGGCTAAAATCAAGGTACTGGATTCCTTCTGGAGAACCTAGAAGAGAATCAGATTCCTTGTCTTTTCTAGTTTCTAGAGGCCATCTGCATTCCAACCTCTTGTTTTACCACTTTTCCTACTACTCACTCTGATCTCCTGAGTCCCTCTCATAATCACCCTTGTGATTACCTTATGCCCACTCAAATAATCTAGGAAAATAATAATCCAGTATAATCTCCCCATTTCAAGATCTTTAACTTAATCACTTCTGTAAAGTCCTTTTTGTTATATAAGGTAATATGGTCACAGGTTCTTGAGATTAAGACATGAACATTTGTGGGGTGGCATTATTCAGCCTATCACAAGTACTTAGTTTAATATCTGCTTATTTGCATATCTTTAAATACTTCACATTTACAGCTACAAATTTAGGTTTTTAAAACATATTTTCTTTTTAAAAGCTAAATAAAAGGGCTTTCTACCTTGGTGTCATACTTTTCAATTGATTTCTATTCTTTTAATGCCTAAAATTGCTTGCCCATATGGTATGATTGGTGGATTGATTAGAGCAAAACCATAGTAATGCACCTGCCCACAACAATCTCCCTAGCCACCTGCCACATCCCCTCCTGCCAAACTTGCCTTGAAATCTCTCAAAATGAAGGAAATTGCTTGTATTAGAGGATAAACCTGGGTTCTTTCTGCAGATATTACTTTCAAATTTACAGAGATTACTTGATGGGGGCAGGAGAGGAGGTATGATGAAGGAAGGTGATCTCAGTGGAGCTGATCTTCAGACATGCCAAAGTACAAGTATGACTGAGAAACTAGTGAATGTGTAGAGTGTGTCATAACAGTTCTCCATTTGCATTGGGTTCCTTTGAGTGAGTAAAAGATGACCTGGGATCAGAAAAAAAGAAGAGGAAGGGTGAGATATATGGCATACTGGCTCTATTTCTGGCAGTATGGACTCATATCTCTAAAATCTGCATGTGAGAAGGGAGGGGAAGGGGCTGAAGGCAGAAACTGAGAAGTTGTTTTGATGAAGGCCTCTTTGAGAAATGTAGACCCAGGCAGGGCTACTTTAGTGTTTTAGTGACAACATAGAGTTCAGAGTTCACAATGAGGAAAAGAATAAATTTCCCAATTAGAGAATGGCTTCAGCTCACTGAAGACTATAGGATATTCCATAATGCTTTACTTTTAGAAATAAATGATTGACAATCTAATTGTCCATAAATTGATATGTGGATAAAGAAAATGTGTGTGTATACGTGTGTGTGTGTGTGTGTACACGCACATATATATACACCATGGAATACTATTCAGCCATAAAAAAGAAGATGTCTTTTGTGGAAGCTTGAATGGAACCAAAGGCCATTATTCTAAGTAAAAGAGTTCAGGAATCAAAAACCAAATATCACATGTTCTCACTTATAAGGGGAACTAAGCTATGGTTCTGCAAAGGCATACAGAGTGGTATATTGGACATTAGAAACTTAGGAAGAAGAAAGGTGGGAGGGGTGAGGACTGGAAAACTACCTACTGGGTACAATGTACACTACTTAGATTATGGGTGCACTAAAATTTCAGACTTTGCCACTATGCAATTCATCCATGTAACCAAAAATCACTTGTACGCTTGTATCCCTAAAGCTATTGAAATAAATTAGTAAAAATAAAAAACATTTATTATAAATATAATAAAACTATGTTGCAAAAAAGGAAAAAAAATTATTCATAATCCCATCAAACTATTAGAATATTGATATATTGCTTTGCAGTATTTCTAATGCATATTTAACATAGTTGTAATTGAAGTATTTATTTTTTAAAAAGAAGAAATAAATGATATTTGGGAGACAGAAGGGGTCAGAGTAGGGGAGAACAAAGAAGAGGTGGTTAGATGTCTAGCATTCATTCAGCGGAAAAAGCCAATGGAATTTTAGGTTTATGATATACGACATGCCACACTCCTCCCCATTTTTATCCTCAAGCTGGTAAAGACTGAAGAAACAGGTAACTTCTGTAATATCTTCCTTCCAGGACCCTAACAACAGTAAGGATTACTTGATCAGATTGAGTAGTCATTAGCTGGGGATCCAGAGAAAGCTAGGCCCTGAGGGGGAGGGATAAAGAAGAGGTGAGGGTTGATAGCCACAAATCTAATGTGGCATGAATGGCATGAAGACATAGGATGACAAAAGATTTAGGTACAGGACTAAATGTATCTGGGACCCAGATAAAACCAAAAGCCTACTCTGGATTTTTCTACCTATCCTTACCTGCTCTTTACCTAGCCAGTGTTTCTTCTGATAATATAGCCCTAGCACCACTCCTACCAGAATAATCTAAAGTGCATGTTGAATATGCAGCTAATCAATCCCCACTCCAGAATCACTGTTTGGAATATTAGAAAAAAAAGTAAGACCTGGAAGTGCACACTTTAACGAAGTCTTTAGATACTCTGGATGCACAACAAATTTAGAAACCATTAAACTAAGGTCTCTCTTTGTCCTTAGCTCCCATCTCTCCACCCCATCCTGAAATAAAGGACTGTAAGAAAGCATATATCCACTTTGGATGAATTTGTATAAAAATATTCTTTCTGAGATGTCTATTCCATTTATTTAAGCTATAAAGAAGTTCATTAAAAAAGGTTTTATTGTTTTGTTTTGTTTTTTGATTGTTAAAGTTGCAAAGCCCCAGTGATAGGGTCACAATGGTCACAATGGGATACACAGGATAGACAGTGTAAGTCCTCTCTATCCTTGTTTTTGAATGAGAGTTTTGCTGAACACACAATTCTGCCAGAGAAATAACAGCACAAATACTTGAATTATTATTTAAGGCTTCTTTCAATGAAGTTGGCCATTAAATGGATAACTATGCAGTGGATATATCAAATACTCAAACCTTTTAAGGATTACTGGACACTGGCTTTTAGTTAATGGTAATCCCTTAGGACCCATCAGTTGGAATGGAGGTCTTGTAGGCTTTAAGTGATAAATGGACTATTGGCTTGAGTCTACATCATGGCCCATTTAGTGAAAATCTTAATGCTATCTTAAGATTATTTCTCCAGTTCCTGAGTTAAATAAATATCCTTAACAACTGGCAGGATCTCCACTTACACTCTATGAACAGTGCAATTAAGAAGTATGTTTTGTGAGAAGGTAAAATTTAGGTTTCATTGTGCTGTTTTATTTTTGATGGTCAGGGCAGAAAAACCTCCGTGGTCAGGTAAGAATGGTTAAAAAGGTACATGGAATAAAGAGTACAGGTCTTCTCTAACCAAAGAAGATATCAGTACAAATATATGGAAATAAATATAATATGGAAAAGGCACTTCACCCAAAGCTTTAATTTCCCAATTCCATCATATTCTGATTTTTTTTCTATTTTCTTATTTGTTTGACTGTCAGGAGGAACCAATACAGGATATAGTACTCATCCAATACTCAATACTCTTTGATTCAACAGATATAATGCTAGACACTGTGTTCAGCTATGGGGTTGCAGAGACGAATAATGCTCAGTTTCTACTCCTTAGCAATTTACCATATAGCCATGATGACAGATAACCATAACAATAGGTGTATTACTACAAGTAGTATCACCGTGATCAACTCTGCCTGACTTATCTGGAACACAAGTACCAGGGAAACTTTCCAGTTAAATCTTTCATGTAGTTGGAGAAGTCTACATGCACTAGCAGAAGGATGAGCATTCCAGACCGAAGGAACAGAATGTGCAGAAGTACAGGAACACATTCCAACCTTCTAGAAACTGTGGTAGTTTGGCATTATTGAAGTAGAAAGTACAAGAGCAGTAGTGGCTAGAGAAGACAGGTAGACAAGGAAGGGATTAAAGGGGGCATCATATGCCATATCAGTTAAGAGTCCAGGAAACACACCGACACATTTATATCTGGTAATCTGAGGAGAGTCCAAAAAAAAAAAAAAAAAAACAAGAACCACTTACACAGGTATTGTGCAGGGTTTAGAACAAGCAACAAGCAGTGCAGTACTCTGGGGCAAATAATATTAGGTGGTTACTACCCTTAAACATTGAAGGAAAGGGCCTATAGGAGTTGCAAAATTCATAAAAGGATGTAGCCAACTTACAGCAACCTGTCAGAGAGGAACCTGAAGAATAAATATCCCAGCTACATTCTCAGCACCCTCTCCAGTCTCCTGCTGACACTTTCCATTGGCCAAACCCTACTGGAAGCCAGAGGGCAAGAGAGTCTATTCATGCAGTAAATATGGGGTCAGCCTCCTGGGGCACAGAACAGGAGAGAAAGTAAATCTGCAGAAGCAAATGGAAATTTTCTAGCACATATGCCATGCGAAGAATTTGAAGCTTTATTTTGTAGATGGTGGAAAGTCAAAATGATGGCTTTTTTAAGAGAAGTGATGATCTGATTTCTGTTTTAGACAGATTACTCTGTCTAAAACTGTCAGAAGGACATGGGAAAATTATTTTTAAAATACGCAGAAAATAACACTGATAATTAATTAATTAATTGAACAAATAACTTAGTAATCTCATTGACAGAAAACTTTTGTCCTATAAGGACAGTCACAAGTACTCAGAACCATGACTTGTGAATCACATGTGTGATTAAGCTGCAGAATATAGCTAACACTAAAGTTATGGTGGGGACCTGAAGAAATAATATGCCCTTTGCTATCTGATTCATTGAAGGCAATGTTCAAAAGGAGATTCTCAACTTATATGATAGTTGCTTAGAGATTCATAGTCTGTTCTGTATATTCAACAAATAGGCATACTAGTCCATCATATAGGAGTCACCCCAATGTGACAGGGGCTGAAATAATCAGGAACTAAATTGTAAATGAGCTACAATTGAGACGGTTTAGGTAAATATTGATTTGAGTATAGAGTCTTGTCCAAAGATGTTTAGGAAGGCAGCTCCTTAGGGAAACTTTGCTATAAAGCAGTTCATTATTTATTTTATAAATATTTAATGAATACCTACTATGTTCTAAACACTGTTGGATGGTTTAAAAAATAGCAATGGAGTACAGTGTCCCTCACCCTTGTGGGACTTAAAAAATAGAGAGTAAAAAAGATAATAAATCAATCAGGCCGGGCGCGGTGGCTCAAGCCTGTAATCCCAGCACTTTGGGAGGCCGAGACGGGCGGATCACGAGGTCAGGAGATCGAGACCATCCTGGCTAATGCGGTGAAACCCCGTCTCTACTAAAAAATACAAAAAAACTAGCCGGGCGAGGTGGCGGGCGCCTGTAGTCCCAGCTACTCGGGAGGCTGAGGCAGGAGAATGGCGTAAACCCGGGAGGCGGAGCTTGCAGTGAGCTGAGATCCGGCCACTGCACTCCAGCCTGGGCGACAGAGCGAGACTCCATCTCAAAAAAAAAAAAAAAAAAAATCAATCAATCAATAAATATACAGTATTAGATAATGTTAAGTGCTATAAGAAAACAGATTTATCTGATAGTCATGCATGAAACCTACATCAGATTGGAATGTTGCCAATTTGCTCCTGACAAGCCACTATCTTCATATACTCCAAAATACTTCCCTACCACTGCATAAGCAACCAGCTTCCTGGGCATACAGGATACTAAGAAAATAATAATTTCTCCAGGATAGACTACATTCAGGCTAATTCTCAAAAGCATTTGGTTTCTGGGATTAAAGCAATTGTGAAACCAGGTGGTTCTTGACTCAACCAGCATTCCAAAAGGACCAGACAGGCCCAACAATATGCCTAGTGCCTCTGGCCTCTAGTTACACCCACATGGGTGGAGTATTAGTCACAAAATTTGAATCATGGGCACATAGCAATCTTATTTCCCAAAATCTGATATAGGAATGGGGCTTTTATCAATCTGAGGGTGGGTTTTAGTGGTTATTTCTGGTGCTTTTTAATAAAACCACCCACACAAATTGCTTCACAAGCCTTCTAAATATTTTAGAAAAAATAAAGCATGTTGGGTTTGAAAGATACTAAAATATCAACATTTTATTGAAGAAACAAATCATAATGTAATTTTTTAAACGGTTCATTGGGAACCTCTGTTAAAGAATGCAAAAACATTAAGGTAAGCATGGTTTTCTGACGTTATGCTTTATAAAAAAGCTGATGGGGCTTTTTGCTGTGATACCTATTCAGTATCCAGTCAATAATAACTTGGGAATCCATGGATTAATTCCATTTTTAATGAGCTGGGTGCAGACAGGAGCATTTGAATCTTGGAAAACAGTCTCAATCAACAGGCCTGACCATATCTGCAACTCTCCCCCAATCCTGGACCACAGGAGCCTCCAAACTAACCTAACATGTTAGCTTTGAATGCAAGTAGAGCAACATGCATTTATCAGGCTAAGTTCCTTTGGAACTACAAGCTTTAAATGCCAGCATCTCTATCTACAAAATCCAACAACTGGGCCAGGCATGATTGCTCATACCTGTAATCCCAGCACTTTGGGAGGCCAAGGCAGATGGACTGCTTGATCTCAGAAGTTCAAGACCAGCCTGGGCAACATAGCAAAACCCTGTCTCTACTAAAAACACAAAAATTAGCCAGGTGTGCTGGCAAGCGCCTATAATCCCAGCTACTTGGGAGGCGGAGTCATGAAGAATCCCTTGAACCTGGGAGATGAGTTTGCAGTGAGCCGAGACTGCACCACTGCACTTTAGCCTGGGCGACAGAGCAAGACTCTGTCTCTAAAAAAATAAATAAATAAATAATAAAATCAAACAATTAACACTGAGCTCTCAGCCTCTCGTTCAACTACTTTAAATAACTCTAGACACTACTTGCTACACATTTTTATCATTACTATTGCTAGATATCAGGTATATCAGGTGCCTAGGTTGACTTATTAGCATCATATCAGATCAATATTTTATTTCCATTTTCTGGATTGGAATTTCACTGCAGAAGAAATTATTTGTTTTCAGGACTAACATCTGGAATGAACAGTAAACTTACTATAAGGAATTTGGTTAGCACAGAGTGTGGAATTAAGCAGTTAAAACAAATGCAGTTAGTTACATGACAGATTGAGTTTTATTTTTCAACCATCCCAAAAGCCATCAAACAGTGAGAGAAACTGGAGCTTTCCTTTAGTGCAGAAGTCATCAATGCCATTCTGGCTCCCTGCCAACATCCAACATTGTGGGCTCAGCTTGGCCTGCTGCTCTGTCTGCCTGTTGCCACTTCCCAAACTCCATTCAATGTTTGTAGATGTATAAGGAAAATACACCCTGGGCTGAGGTGGAGGGTATCAGACTGTGGAGGGAAGAAGGGAAGTAGGGATTTTTTTTTTTTTGAGGTACTTAAAAAAGTAAACAACCACAAAAGAACCCCAGGGCTTTCTGACCTGAAAATCTCTATGTTAATAGTCAAACTTTTTTTGAAGCTCAGTCAGCTCTGTCCTCACCCTCTTGGCAAATAAAACCCATTCAACAAAGCTCAAAGAAAGTTCATGAAAAGTGCATTTCACTATAATAGACAAGTCATCCAGGCCCAGCCCTCAAGGAATTCTCATCAAAACACATTACTGGAGCTAACAATGATACAAACACATGGACAGCATCATGCCAAACACATAAAATAGAAATGGCTGGCCCTTATTAAGCTCTTATTGTGTGCTAGACTTTGCTCTGATTAATAATATAATTATTATAACAGCCCTACAAGATAGATACTATTGATGTCAAAATTTTACAGATTAGGAAAATCAAGTATAGAAATGTAAAGTAATTTACCCAAGGTCACACAGCTAGTAAATGACAGAATTAGGATTTAATCTGAGGCACTCTGCTTCCAGATCCCACATTTTTTTCCCCAATCCCACCCAGACATTCTTATTCAGTACGGTATAGTGCCTCCCTATTCACCCACAGATGTTAGAGTAGGCAGATAGCCAGTCGTGAGCAGGAAAAGAGAGCCCCTGTGGGGAGGAAAGCCTAGAAAAATCTCACACCCCAGAGATTACCCAAAACATGCATGCTAGTTATAAGCACAGCAGAAGGGAAATACCTACACAGGAAGGAATGCCCATTAAGATGCCCAGTAATCCTTCACTTTTCAGTTAACCTGTCAGAATGTAGCTAAGATGCATGATGATAAAAGAAAGAGGGCAAAGGAGGAAATTTCTAAGAAATACATAGGTGCAATTCAGAGCCAACAGCAGGCCCACGCATGTGCAACAACTAATAGTAAAAGACGGTACCACAACCCTTGGGGTGGGAACTAGGCCAGGAAAAGGCAGAGACTTAAGGCAGGAGCTGGAAAACTAGACAAAAAAAAAAAAGGCAGAGACTTAAGACAGAGGCGGGAACTCTAAGACAAACCCAACATCATAAAAACCCAAGGCAGAACTCTCAGGGTACTGCTGGCTCACTCCCTTTCAGGGGTCCACTCTTCTTTATCTTTTCAGAGTGTACTCTCTCTCTAAATAAGCTCTCTGCTCTCTATTTTCCTTCAATAAGTTCTCTTCTTTGGCTAAACCAGCTGCTTGGCAGAATTCTTTCTCCAAGACTAAGAACTGAGGATTCCTGCACTTCCTGGTAACACAGAGACGTCAAGAACAGTGCAGCACAGTAAACTTACAGCATTTTCCCACTTAAATTAAGGAAAACTGATGTAATACTTCACTCCCATCTTTTCTACTTTTCTCCTCCCAAACAACACTAAGAATACGATTCCCTTTTCAATCTCCTGTCATTGGGACTCCTCATCTTCTGACAAAAACGACAACAAAAAAAAGCCCTTTCCTGGACTTGAACCCTTGTAGTGACGCTTCTTGATGATGTAATGCTCTGACTGTATCAACGTGCTTTATAAAAATTGAGCAATGCTTCTTATGTGTTTTTTAAAGTTAGCTCTCACCATTGCCTTACATGCCTTTTTTGCTACCTGGCACCATACAACTTTTATTACAGATGAACCCATGAACATATTATCCATAATCTTTTCCAATTTGAGGCATGCAGGTCCAATGACAGTCTCTCACAGGCCTCTGAAATAGGTATTTGTACACATAAGCACCTGTTTTAGCTATCTAAATGTATACATTAGCACTCCACATTCTGTACCACATCTCAGTTTGTATGGAATACTTAATCAATAAGAGCACATTGTGCCTGATTCTTCCCTTGACGGTTGGTGAATAGACTATTATAAAGCTATGGAGGGAGTTTCTGGGCTAAATTACTTAAGGAGTGTCAAGTCAAAAGTTGAACCCATATGTTTATACAGCTGAATAACCTGCATCTGGGCAGTCAGCTAGAGGTGATGATGAAAGGGCCTTCTGTTTAAAATCTGTATTTGTAAGGTCCACTTATGGAACTGCTACTAAGATATACTTCTAGGTATTACTTCCCAGCACATATAAAAGCCATACTTGCAGTATATCGTAGTGGTTAGAGGCCCAACCTTTGGCAATAAATTTGAATTTTAATCCTGGCTCCACCATTTGTTGACTGTGACCTTGGTCAACTCACTTTACCTTCCTCTACCTCAGTTTCCTCATCTATAAATAGAGATAGTAATAGTATCTACCTCATAAATTCACCTGCGCTTTAAATGAGATGTTTTATGCAAACTAATCATCTAATGTTTGGCTGTTTGGCACATAGTAAGCAACTAATAAACAGCAGTTATCAGTTATCATATAGTCTCCCAATTCTGTCAAAGTATTCTACCTTGTACATTCAGTAAAAGGGGCATAGATGGGGCAGAGAGCAAGTTCTATCACATCAGCAGCTTCAAAGAAAATCTTAGGGCTCCCCTAAGGTAAAGAGAAAAACTGAGGCCACTGTGTTTGCGTATGTAATCCAGTCCTATTCTAGTTGATGTCAGAATACACAGGCACACATTTTTGGCATGTGAAATAAAAGCAGGAGGAGGAAATTACAAGACAGTGAGCATGCACAACAAAATGCTCTTAATTTTCCCTGTAATGAAACAGAATCAAAGTGGATCATTAAAACTGTTCATTGAGGTGGGGCGCGGTAGCTCACGCCTTAATTCCAGCATGTTGGGAAGCCAAGGCGGGTGGATCACTTGAGGTCGGGAGATCGAGACCAGCCTGGCCAGCATGGTAAAACGCCGTCTCTACTAAAAATACAAAAATTAACCAGGCGTGGTGGCAGGCTCCTGTAATCCCAGCTACTTGGGAGGCTGAGGCAGGAGAATCACTTGAACCCGGGAGGCAGAGGTTGCAGTGAGCCAAGATGATGGCACCATTGCACTCCAGCCTGGGCAACAGTCAAAAAAAAAAAAAAGTTCATTGAGAAATCAAGTAGCTCACATATTAACACATGTGAGACAATGATAACTTTGCATGATTTTAGAATGAGAATGTGAGTGTCAAAATGCAAATGTCAAGGGGAAACCCAGTTGCCTCATTTTTTTTCAATATTAATGTTTTTCTTTTGTCCACTGAATTCCAGAGCTATTTTATTTAAATTCAATGTTTGTATGTAATCTTGCCTGTGGTTGGCATTCTTCAGTAAAAAATGGTTCAGCAGAACAAAAACAAAATCTAGTAATTATGGTTGTAGCTACAATGTTTGTTAAAACTCGAAAGCAGACAATAGAAATGGTTGTTTAATCACTGAAATTCAAAGAGCAAAAAAAATCTCCCCGTTACCCTTTTGTTGAACCTGGCTCAGTGAAGGAGAATTACAGCTGAATGAACCAATGCAGATGTGTGTCTCTTTTTAAAATATTTTAAAGGTGCAAAACAGATTTCCCAAAGCAAGTTTGGTGCTGATGAGTTTTCTTCATTGGTAAATACTGCCTACCAGCCTCCAGTTGCCAACACACAAGACAGGTGAAAATATGATTTTAAGAGGTGTGATAACGGCTCCCACACCATACTTTATTAATTCCAAGATGCGTTTGTGTAGGTGTTAAGTACTTTTTTCTGCCTCTTACTGAAAGATTTCAGGATATTTTGAGCAGATGTGGCTAAGAGGTGATAAAGAAACTAGCTATATTTTACTGCAACATAATGTAATGGCAGTCTTGTGTCACCATGTGTAGTGGTCACTGAATCATTCATTCAAGCTTTCAATGAAAACTTATCGAGAGCCTACTATGTGCTGAGGAATCAAGAGTAAATCCCAGTGATGTGATCCACAATTTCATAGAGCTTATAGTCTACTAGACATGGACAATAAGCAAGTAAACAAAAACATATAATAATTTCGAGCTGTGAATAAAGCAATGTAGAAGATATAGCATTGTTAAAGTGCCTAATGGGAAAGAAATATTTCTAGAAAGCATAGCATTCACTGGGGAAATTGTCCAGTTTGACCACTTCAAGGATGAATTGACCATCTTGAAGCAGGAAGATTAATGACCCTGGTAAGTTTAGCCCAGTTACTCTACCTGTTCATAGCATTTAATTTACCTAAGGAAAACTTACCAAAAGAAAATAAAATGTGTTGACATGTCTGGTAACATAAATGCCCTCATTTATATCATGTGACTTATGGAAAAGGATCAGGTTTGAGCTTTTTTTCAGGATAGTTGCTGTTTAATTTTACAAAACATTCTTTTATTCCCACATCACAGGAAAAAGTACAAAGGTATCACTGTGCCCTCCCTCAATTGTTAATCATATTTGTTCATCACTCCCCCATTCCCTCCCCTTCTTTCAAAACAAACAGTCTAGAGTGCTTAAATCTTTCTTCTTCCAGGTATTTCTCAGGTATTTCGATTGTTGGGTTTTGTTTTTAATTTATTCTCCTTATTTTTTTGAAGGAACACTGATCATGAAATAAAGCATCCCAAGCTCACTTTCTGTAGCAAAGGAGTCCTTATTACATTGTTGACAGGATTCCATTAAAACGTTAGAGTGTAATCATTCATCTTATTAACCAGTCCCAGAACTAGCCAGAAGAGCACAAAGGGATGGAGGAGGTCTTGAATAGAAAATGCATCTGTTTGGTTACTATAAGGAATGGAGCTACTGAAAGACTTTGTCCTTCTTGCACCTGTTCATACTGTCAACAACATCCTCGCTTTCAAAAGGGCTGTTTGTTGTGGTGCTGGTTTGTTTGATTCTTAGAGTGGTAAATGATCAAATTCTGACAAATCTGTGATGTTATACAAAACCATGGTAATTCATCAACTTGGAGCACATTTCCTGGCACTCACACAAGGTCACTGCCCTTGATCAAGCCCTGCTCTGATCTCCTCTGAACTCTGTCAAAAACAAGGACTATATTGTTTATTACCATCATTCCAGGAAGGTACAGCTTTCCCTCAGTCTCCCCCTCCCAATCCTATTTCAAACTAGTTTGTTGTTTTTATCCTTTAAACCATATCTAATAGCCTCTTATTGGAGGAAGTTGCAGTCACCTATAGGGAGGATGAAAGGAATCAAAATACTATATAAGAAAAAGCAAATGAATGGCTCCTCCACTGACTCTTAGGGTACAGAAAATGACAGATATTCCTTGGGGGAAACCAAAAAATATGGTTGTCAGTGCACACTCTTCTCTTCCTCTTTTCAAAATGATTGGAAAAGTGTAGCCAGAATAATGCCTAGTTTCCACATAGATGAAGTTCTAAGCTGATAACTCATGTGGTTTTTCTTTTGGTTGTTGTAGGGATTTAAAAACTAATTTTAAACACAGAGATATTCTTCAAAATGTGTCTGGCAACAGACCTGGATCTCTAAATGATAAGACATGTATGAAAGAAAACAATTTATTCAACGGATTTCTAAACTACAGGAAATGTTCTGGCATTTTGGCAAGGAGTATTAAGCTCTAGCTGCGTGATAAATAAGTTGGTCTTTTAATAATGTGTTCTTTCTTAGTGTTTGTTCCTTTATCTACATAAGAGAGTGGGGGAAAATCCCTTGCACCACTGTCTCTCAGTATACTACATTTCTATATTGTTGGTTGGTACTGAAGGAAAGTTGAAATCAAAATTCTCACATAAATCATTCATTGGGATTTGTGGATATCATAAAGATATGTAGAGTGAAGATTCCACTACTCTTCTTTAACAGTATTACTGGTTATAGCCCTCTGTGCAATACACTGGTAAATTGTATTATCTGTATTAATACTCCAAATAAACATAAGCATCTGCCCTAGGTAACAGGGTAATTAATTAAGCAGTCACTCTCCTTATGTAATCAGACCCTGTTGAATATGTCCTAAGAATCAATGAAAGAAAGACACACCTCTCATTTCAATTCACACAATATTCATCAAATTCTGTAGTTGGTGGTGTACGGAAGACCTGCACATGGACCTGGAAGAGGCTCCTTTATGGGCTTTCTGAAAATGTGTGTTCTTTTATAAAAAGCTTAACAGTAGGTCAGCCTACGAACACAAGAAACAGGGAGGCTCAGAATAATCTTTTAAAAGCTGCTCCTTTTAACAAAAAAAAAAAATTGATGAAAAAGGGGAATGGAGGGATGCATACTTGGTAGGGTGTTACCACAATCACTCAACAAACAGCAGCATCCAACTTTACAGGAAGCAGAAATCAAGGGATTAACAACTTTGTCCATCCATACATGGATCTATAACGCAAAACAGTTTCTAGCAAACTACTTAAGGCTTGAGGTTGATCATAAGGTCACCATAGAGGTGGCTGGAACAAGCCCTTCTCCAAGACATTTCAAATAAAAATAGGGAAGAAGAAGAAGAAGAAAGAAGAAGAAGAAGAAAGAAGAAGAAGAAGAAGAAGAAAGAAGAAGAAAGAAGAAGAAGAAGAAGAAGAAGAAGAAGAAGAAGAAGAAAGAAGAAGGAAGAAGAAAGAAGAAGAAAGAAGAAGAAGAAGAAGAAAGAAGAAGAAGAAGAAGAAGAAAGAAGAAGAAAGAAGAAAGAAGAAAGAAGAAGAAGAAGAAGAAGAAGAAGAAGAAGAAGAAGAAGAAGAAGAAGAAGAAGGAAGAAGAAAGAAGAAGAAGAAGGAAGAAGGAAGAAGAAAGAAGAAGAAGAAGGAAGAAGGAAGAAGAAGAAGAAAGAAGAAGAAGAAAGAAGAAAGAAGAAAGAAGAAGGAGAAGGAGAAGGAGAAGGAGGAGAAGGAGAAGGAGGAGAAGGAGAAGGAGAAGGAGAAGGAGGAGAAGGGGAAGGGGAAGGGGAAGAGGAAGAAAGAAGAAGAAGAAGAAGAAGAAGAAGAAGAAGAAGAAAGAAGAAGAAGAAGAAGAAGAAAGAAGAAAGAAGAAAGAAGAAAGAAGAAGAAGAAGAAGAAGAAGAAGAAGAAGAAGAAGAAGAAGAAGAAGAAGAAGAAGAAGAAGAAGAAGAAGATTTCATATTATTTGAATAAAATGTCTTTGGAATACTTGGAAAAAATTTAATTGATATAACGTAAAACCTAAGTAAAAAGAGTATACTGTTACTCACACTTTCAAGGCCAATTTTCTAGAAACATACCAAATATATAATTGCTTTTCATTTCCTGGATAGAAATTTTGGAGCCACCACAGTGGCTGAGAGTTAGAGGGTGGAGGTGGGGTTAGGAATAGGTTCTCATCAAAGTTACTACGTTTTGGGGTTAGGAATAGGCTCTCATCAAAGTTACTAGGGTTTTTTTCAGCCAGGTTTGCATGAAATTAGATGAATGACAGCCAGGAGAGAAGCCTAAACCAAAGTTTAAGCATGGTCCTTGATTTTGCCCCTGATGCCTCATTAATCTTCCTATCCCGAGGCCTCAACTTACAGTTGTAGTATGGGGAGAAGGGATGTTTCAAACTAACCATTCATTCTGCTATGATCTGAATGTTTTTGTCTCCCCAGAATTCACATGTTGAAATCATAATCCCCAAAGTAATGGTATTAGGAGGTATGGTTTTTAGATAAATGATTAGATAATAATGGAGGAGCCCTCATGAATGGGATTAGTGCCCCTATAAAAGAAGCCTTAGAGAGACACCCCCGCCCGACACACACACACCTTATTCCTTCCATCATGTAAAAACACAGAACGTGCTACCTATGAGGAAGCAGGTACTCACCATACACTAAAGCTGCTGGCAGATGTAGGTACTCACCATACATTAAATCTGCTGGACTTCTTAGCCTCTGAAACTGTGAGAAATAAATGTCTGTTGTTTATAAGCCATTCAATTTATAGTATTTTGTTAAAGTAGCCTAAAGGACTAAGACAGGAAATTGATACCAGGAAGTAAGAGTGATATTGTATATAACAAATACCTAAAAATGTGGAAGAGGATTTGAATCCAGGTAATGGGTAGGAGCTGGAAGAGTTTTGAGGTTCATGCTAGAAAAAGCCTACATTGTTGTCAAGAGTTAATTCTGGTGAGGGCTCAGAAGGAAAACAGGAGAGCTGTAGAGAAAGCCTCAACCTCTTAGAGAATGTGTAACTGGTTGTGAACAAAATTACTGGAAGAAATGTGGACAAAAAGGCCATTCTGATGAGGTCTCAGACAGAAAAAAGGAACATGTTATTGGACAATGGAGGAAAGGCCACCCTTGTTATTAAGTAGAAAAGTACTTGGCTGAATTGTGTTCGTGTCCTAGTGTTTTGTGGAAGATAGAATTTGTGAATGATGAAAGTAGGTATTTGGCTGAAGAAATTTCTAAGCAAAGTGTTGAAAGCATGGCTTGGCTCATCTTGACTGCTTATAGTAAAATTGGAGAAGAGAGAAATGACTTAAAGATATATAATTGTTCATCAAAAGGAGAGCAAAACTTAAAAATCTGGAGATTTTGCAGCTGATCCATACTGGAAAAAATGAGAAAACCTGTTCAGGAAAGAACAAAGGTGCAGCCAAGAGACTATCGGATAAGGAGATTCATATGAATTGAACATCTCAATGGAAGTCAAGTACTATTCATCAAGACAATGGGAATATTAGTCAGCCATCTAAACAAAAGCCAGGACCTATTGTCTAAGACAATAGAAGAATGACCCAAAAGACATGTCAGAGATCATCAGGGCTTCTTCTCCACCATAGGCCCAGAGTGCCAGGGTCTAGGGGGCAAAATTACATCCAAGGAAAGGTTTAAGCTGCTGCAAATTGTAAGTTCCACCCTTCTTACTCAGTCGCCTTATTCTTTGGCTGCCCTAGATGTGACTCTAGTAGGTCTGGGTCAATGTGTACTTGTACCCAGCAAAACCGTACGGGCAGGGCTGCCTCCAGAGAGCCACAGGACCCAGGTAGAGAACAAACACAGGGGCAATGCCACCACAGAGATCCCTCACTAGGGCAATGCCCAGTAGATCCATGGAGACAGAGTCACAACTGCAATTCCAGACTGCTAGAGCTACAAGCCGGCAACTCCAACATGTGAGAGCTATAGCATGGGCTTTGCCCAGCAGTGCCACAGGGTCAAGGTTGCCTAGAGCCTTAGGAACCCAATCTCTGCCTTGTAATGTCGCAGAGGCAGGATAGCTGACTCAGTGGGTCTGGAAGGCAGGACCTCCACGGCAATGGGCCTGGAGGGCAGAGTATTGAGCCAAAGATTAATCATGAGCCTTAAGATTTTGGATTTGTTTGGGATCTGCCACTCCTTTCTTCCCTATTTCTTCCTTTTGGAATAAGAATGTCTATCCTGTGTTCGTCCCATCATTGCACTTTGGAAGCACATAATACATTTGATTTCACAGGTTCACAGCTGGAGAATAATTTGTCTCAGGATAAATCAATCATACCTTGAGTCTCACCCATACCTGATTTCAATTATATTTAGATGAGACTTTGCACTTCAGACTTTCGAGTTGACGTCAGAATGAGTTAAGACTTTGGGTGCTACTGGAATGAAATAAATGTATTTTGCATGTGAGACAGATATGAATTTTGGGGGCTCAGGGACAAAATGCTATGGTCTGAATGTTTGTGTCCTCCCAAAATTCATGTGTTGACATCCTAATCCCTGAGGTGATGACATTAGGAGGTTGGGTCTTTGGGAGGTGATTTGGTCATAAAGGCAGAACCCTCATGAATAGGATTAGTGCCCTTATAAAAGAGACCCAAGAGAAACACCTCTCACCACTTCCACCATGTGAGTACACAGCAAAAAGACACTGCCTAAGAGCCAAAAAGCAGGCCTTCACCAGATACTGAATCTGCTGGAATCTTGATCTTGTACTTCACAGCCACTAGAACTGTGAGAATAAATTTCTGTTGTTAATGAGCTACCCAGTCTCAGATATTTTGTAATGGCTGCCCAGACTAAGACAAATCTATTTTGTTAACTTCAAAATAGAATGAATTTTTAATTGAATATTTAAAATATAAAGGTATTTTACATCAGATGATATACAAGAATGAAAGCACTTTGAAAAATGAGAAAGTGTTACACAAAGCTAAAGGCTTCTCATGACAACTTTAGCTATAGTTTTGTTATAAACAGTGTTTTAAGGGGTCCACACAATTTCACCACATGTTAGCATCGATGGTCAAAACAGACAACTGAGCACTTACATCTTTAGGTATCCCTTGGTAAAATAAATTTGGTTGTGCATCCAAAGCTTGGTAATCTACCACCTTCAACTCTCACTGCTGTAGAAAATCTCAGCAAACTTCAAATATGGGCAAAGTGGGAGATGGCCTCTGCAAAATGTTAATGTTTAATTATCAAATTGCTATTAGACTAAAGAAGCGGTTTGGGGAAGATGCAATGCAATTGCACTGTTAGTGACTTCAGTGACAATTGAATACTAAATTGGAACTCAAATGGGATTTTTAGTACAAAAGTCACCTTTGTGAGTCACAGTCCAGCTGGCCAAGGGTTACCCTTAAAGACTCATTTATGATTTCATTTTTCCAATGTGTACAATTTACTCAATTCATGAGTATCCTTGTTGACATGAAACACACTGAGTTTGGGTACACAAAATTAATCATTCATTTGCATTTAAAAATTCTTTCCAAACAATTCTTCCTAAGCTGATGTCATGAAGCTGATTGGACTTGTACCAAATACTGAAAGCCAATATTACTATATTTGTATGGAATTTCTAGAACTAGTGAATGCCAACTCAGGGATTCCTTATAATGTTTCTTAATATGAAGCCTTATCTTTGGACATCTGAAGGCCAAACCTATGAACCATCAATTAACATAATTTGACTTATCAAGACAAATATAGTAGTGTTTGAGGTAAAGGGTATATCTCTCAAGTAAACAGGCTAACAAAATAAGAAAAATATATTTAGCAAAGCTCTTGGTTTGGGTTCCCCCAAGAACAGATCCTGAGATAAAACTCAAGAGCAGTATGTTTTTTGGGAGCTGATCCCAGGAAATACCCACAGAAAAGTGGGGAAGTGAGGCAAGGAAGGGAAAGAAGCCAATATAAAAGGGCAACAAGAGCTCAATCTTGGTGTGGGACTCTGAAGAAATTTATTCCAACTGAGGACCAAGGAATTATAATATTTACCCACAAAATTCCCCTCAGACTTTGGTTGAAGGATGTTTCCAGGGCCATTAATTCTCTGGCACTTCAGGCTTGCTTTGCATCTAGGACAAGTGCTCCCACAGGCAAACAAAAAAAAAAAAAAATCCTCAGGCAGATAGTCAAGGGCATAAGCAGTCTCCAGGATGTATTGAGATGAGTGTCAAGAAATATGGATAGGGCACCACAGTGGCTGTTACACTCAAGCAGCAACATCAGAATAACCTGGAATCTTGTTCGAAATGCAAAATCTCAGGCACCACTTCATCTCCATGCACATTAAAATTTGAGAGGTGCTATGGTATGAGATACATAGATTAGATAGATAGATAGATAGATAGATAGATAGATAGATAGATAGATAGACAGGCAGACAGAAACAACCCCTCTCAAATAGAACCAACTACATCTACATGCTATTTTGAGCCAAAAGAAGCAAAAGAACAATCTGGAATTCTAATAAAGGAATCCCTTTTTGGTTGCCCACTAACATGCTTTGTCAGAGCCAATTAATCTAAAGTCCCACAAACATCAGAAGGGCAAGAAAGTGCCCCTGCAGATGCAGAAATTTCTATAGTTTCAATACCTGAAGGGTGTGGGGCTACTGCCAAGAGGCTGCCTAGGGTTTTAGCACCTTGTCTCCAAGCCGAAAACTAGTCAAGACCATCATAGTAAGTATTTCTTAATAAACTATTTCCATAATGATAGTTATTCTGATCCAAATCTGATTCATTTTCTTACGAAGTATATTAAAAATGCATCACAATGAGAAAATGTTGACCTGAGTACAAACTTAAAAGCAGCAACTGACATTGTTAGGCTCTTCAGGCTCCCTAAATAATCCCTCAAAGCAAGAAGAATGCTGCAGATCACCTAGAAATAATTGTCAATGCTAGGTCTTCCATATATATACAAGGAAGTTGGGGATGAGAGAAGGCTCTGCTAACCCATAGAAAGTGAATAAAGTCTAAGAGGGACTACAGTCTGGGAATTAGCATCTGGAAAGCATACTGAGTTAACAAGCCCAAGATCATGGGGTAAGAAGCTTCAGATGGAAGGTATCTGTTACATAGGCAACCAGCCACCCACAAGGAGGACACATCATACTGAAATCTGAATTGTAATTTCGGTTACAAACTTCAGTGCATTTTTCAGCACGTTTTAATTGCATTATAACACACTGTTACCTCTATAAGGAAACTATAAAATTATCATAAACATGACATATAACATGTATTGAGTATTTATATGCCACACGTATGCACTTGCATGCTTCCACTCTCATGTAATTCTCAACCTGATGAGGTGAGGTGCTATAATTAATTCCTATGTTATAGATGAGGAAACTGAGACTGAAAGAAGATAGGTAACACACTTTCCCACTGTTACACAATTATCAAATTGTCCAGTGAGGATTTGAACACCAAACCTATGGTGACTCTGAAACCCACACACTTATGCCCAAGACTCTTCTATTTCATTATAAGATATTCTCTCCTTTATTAGTGAACCAGTCATATTTGAAAAACCAGCCCATCACAAGTCAAAACAGGTTTAAAAATCATTGGACTACCATTGAAATTCGAACTGGAGGAGTTTCTTTTCTGCTGAGTTTGTTTTAATGTCAAAAGCAGATGATTTCTCCTCAGTGCACCTTCATCTCTGGATACACAAAACATTATCTATAGCAACATTACTCATACAAAATGTGGGAGATTAGTTGGTTCTACTACCTTTTAGGGGCTGCTCATTCCCTTCAGGCTTCAATATGTCATTTGAAATCTGGCCCTGGATTTAGTTGAAAAGGGCCTAAACTTTCATAGTCAACCAAGGGAAAAGATTGAAGTCATGAAGAGAGCACAAAGTACCCTGAATTCTTAAGTTTGGTTTCCTGTTCAGGTTTCCTGTTAAACTGCAGGAAAAAAAAAGAAAGAAAGAAATGCAGAGAGGTAACATAAGGGCTCTGAGGAGAGACCAGTAGTTCTACGAAAATCCCACCATGGAACATGTGTCAAAATATGCTGATACCCTAAAAAGTACAAATGTAAAATAATAGACATTTAGACAGAGTTTTACAGATTTCTAAATAGGGGAACATTAGCAAAAGAATTCAGGTAAAATAGATAAATTTATCTTTTGCTTTAAAGCCTTACTGACTCAGAACTTGGTCAAACAAGTTTGATTTTTTGAAACAAAGAGAACCAGAAAAAAGTGTGGAAAAGAGTTAGCTAAAGACTATAAGAAAGGGAAGGGGGCCAGAGGATCAGGTGGAGAAAGAGCAAAGGGGAAAAGAAGAATAAGTAACTGGAATAGTTGGGGCAGGAGGAAGAATATACTCAATTTAGTAGCTTTTAATGAAGTTGTCCAACATTTAAGTCCAGCAACATATGGTTAAGCAAAACATCAACTTATCAAAGTAAATACTTGTTACAGAATTATTATTATATATAAGGTATTCCGTATTTTTTTTAAATCAAGAAGAGTACATTAAGCAGAAAAGTGTTTGAGGGTATTTCAGGAGAAAAGTGAAACTCCCAGGAAACCTGATAAAATGAGACTATTTGTGGGGATGGGGACAGAGTTTAGAACAGAGTCAAGACAGAGAAAACAAGTCAGTAGCTGTTTCTGAAGAGTCAAAAGGCACAGAAACAATACTATAGAAACTTGACTTAGAAGTGCAGGTGGATTAATGGCCACATTCAGCATACTGCATGTGGCATTGCCTGTATTTATTTTCATGCTGGTAAAGGGTCCAAGTTACAAATCCAAAAGCCTCACAATCTATTAAGCCTCATGATCACTGCAGGACTGAATGCAAGAAGCATACACGGGCTCAGTCCATTAGCCTCCAAGGCCCCAACCACACCTAGACATCCCAGAATGTCTTGACTTTCCCTGAGGGGAACCTGGTAACAATGGCTCAGGCCCATCAAATATGTCCCAAAGTAACACAGGAGGCACTTCTCTGAATACAAACAGCACAAGATCCGCAAGTACTATTATTCTCCATTCCTCACATTTATCACCCTCTTGGAAGGCTAGTATAATTGAGAGTGTACTATTATACATGAATGCGTCTCTGAGATCAAAGTCCAGAGAAACCAGTATCTGCATTATTTTCTCTAGTGCTCACCCAATCTACCTGAGAAAGGGAACTTGTAAGTTTCAGCAACTTTTAAGTAACTTTCCAATAAAAAATTCAGGGGAAACGTGCTATTAATAATGATATCTAGTTTTATGGGACTGATGTAAGAACAGATGGGGCGCGGGTGTTCAAGGAAGCATCCGTGTGCAAGTGTGAAACTGCAGAGAGGTGTGAAGAGGCACCTCGTCTTCCCCTATGTAAGGGCTTCTGTGGGCATCTGTCACAGTCTCGTCTGAGAATTCACTGAGGAAACTTGGGAGTAGAACCCTCAGAGGGCACCTGAGGGAGTCCTGCTGCTTACTGGAAAAAAGAAAAAATAGAGAACCAAATCGGAGACAATCCCACAAACTCCCAGGACATTAATTGAGAGGAAGTGGAAAGAGAAACCAAATAAGAGGTGATTTAATGAAATTTGTTGCTTCCTTTAAACTCCAAAATTATCTGAAATGTTGAAGGCTTCAGATGCATCTGCCAAATGGAACCACATAGTGCCTGAGTGCAGGCCAAGCCTGAACTCTAAGCAATTTATATCAGTAGAAAACACTACAGTGAAGAGCAGCCATACTCTCATTTGGCCAGGCACTGTGAAGATCGCCAATACAAAACAGCATTTGCTCTATGAAGTGTCTTTAGCAAAACCAAAACCTTCCATCTTAAAGCAAGCTTATGGTCTTTTTAAAACTGTATATTATTTCATGGCAGCTTTGAGTCAGAGTAATTTGCCCACAGGTAAAATGGTTAAATGTTTTAGATACTTTATTTTTCTGGTTTAAAGGATATCAGAAGAAAGAAAACAAAAACCAAAAGGAAGGGAATTCTGAGAAAGGGACCAAACAATGTCCCCGGTTAGGGAAGAAAAAAAATCTTTAGCCATAGCTGGCTACAAAGTAGCCTCTAGAGTAGACACTGCATCCCAGTACCCTGTACACACATAGCAGTATCACAACTACTCTTGCTAGCTGTCCAGGGAACTATTTGGTTCAAAATAGTTTGATTCTACCAGTGCCCAAATCCATGATTGGCTGTAAAATCCAAACTGAACTCTAGAAATGGAAAAATTTACCTTGACAGCATAGGGCAATTTTGAAAAACTCAACAAATTATGGAACATAATATTTCTGAAGATGATAAAATACAAGAGGGATAACACTATTTTATATACACCCAGTATAAATGCATATCATCCAAGCATCTAAATTCATACTATCCTTGGCTATAAATAAGTAAAAACCAATATAAATAATATGTCAATTGTGTTCTAATGATCAAAATCACTGATGGTACAAATATCTCAAAATCCATAACTGGAATTAACGGGAAAATGCCCACTTAACAGTCCTATAGTTGACCAATGGCTGTTCTTAGCAAAGAAACAAGGTTACTCGAGTTATCATTTATCACTTCTGTGCAGCCTGGATTCCTAGGAATTCTCTTGGGAGTTTCAAGGGGCCTGTACATCATCAGCCAATTAGAAAGTGATAGCCAATTAAAGAGAGTTCAATCAATAACTTTGCTTTAAATCTGACCACAGAACCATTGTCTGTTCCTTTCTTTGGAAATAGGAATGATTGAACTCCCTTTTCCCACAGGACAAGCATGAGGAACCATTGCAAATCACTCTGCTCTTACATTCTACATCAATAGTTGCAATGATAATGATTGTGTTGGTTTATAGCATGAATATTGAACCTAGTGTTTTTCCAAGGAGGCTCTCACAAACCACTAAATCATTTCCCTACCTCACACTCGCTTAATTTAGAAGTTTTTGTTCTGGGCATTTGAGCAGCTAGAACATTTTAACAATTAATTACCCTAACCTCACAGTGCTGCCTTCCACTCTTATAGAAGACTCTCCTCTCTCGGGGATCAGGATACATGTTTTTCTACCTTTCTTTATGACTATCTTCTCTTTGCCCCTAGACCACATATCCACATTCTTCAAGGTCTTTGGTACCACACTCTCTGTCAGTCACTGTACCTTAACTCCAGTCATTGGCCTGTATGTCTTAGCCATGCTATAAGCCCAACCATATAGCCCACAGTTCCTTGAGCTCTTTCACTCCAAGGACTTTCTCCTCCATTTCATTTTAGAAACCTACTCCCAGGGCCACACTCTGGACTTCATCTCCGACCAGAACTGCTCCACTTCAGAAATCTTGAATACCAAATTGACCTTTTCTTGAGGACTAACTCTTGTTTATTAATCTCACTCCATGATTCTTACTTCGCCTGTTCCTCATCTTCTTTGAGTTCCACAATCCTATGACCCTTCTGTTTTGGTCGATATATTGGTCCATTTCTGGCTTCACTTCCTTCCTTCCCCAGCCTCAAGTTTACAATCCAATCTGTAAGCATTCTTTTGCCAATACCCTCAAATATACTGCCTTCTTAGGCGATTCTACCAAGACTATCTTGTAAACCTCTAGCCTTTATTCAATCCAACCACCTACTTTCTCTATTCCTACATTGAGGCATCTGAGCATGACTAGATTTAAAAATCATACAAATGTGTTGGTGTTCTGAAAAATGATTGTCTCCAAACTAAGGCATTAGTTAATTACTCCATAGGTGTCCAACAATTCTTCTAAATATCTTTGGTCCAAAATTCCACTTATTAAAAAAGGAGAGAATGGTTATTGTCTCTACATTTTCACCTCCTATTTCACCCTTCAGTCTGATACAATCTTACTTCTGCCCTTAGAAACAGCTTTAGCTTATTTTACTCATTATTCTTTTTTTTTTTTTTTTTTTTTTTTTTTTTTTTTTGAGATAGAGTCTCACTCTGTTGCCCAGGCTGGAGTGCAGTGGCAGTATCTCAGCTCACTGCAACCTCTGTCTCCCCGGTTCAAGTGATTCTCCTGCCTCAGCCTCCCAAGTAGCTGAGACTACAGGTGCATGCCACCATGCCCAGCTAATTTTTTATTTTCAGTACAGATGGGGTTTCACCATGTTGACCAGGCTGGTCTTGAACTCCTGACCTCAAGTTATCTGCCCACCTCAGACGCCCAAAGTACTGGGATTATAGGTGTGAGCCACCGTGCCAGGCCTGCTCATCATCCTTGAGGGCAAGAATGAAGGTTTCTTTGTCTCTCAGAGATAAAGCATAATAATATCAAAAATAGCGTAATGTCAGCGTGCATCACTGGCATTTTACTGAATAAGGAATGGAGACCAAAAGAAGAGAGGTGACTTTTCCAGAATGTGTGACCATTCCATGTGTTTAGGTATATATGTCAATGTTTGACAACAGATCAATATAAAGATGGTAAAATAAGGAGAATGGAACATTAAAAAGAGTCTTATACTTCATAGTTTGTGCTCTCAACACCTAGTGAGAGTGACCAGAGCTAGATTTAAAGAATGCAAGCATGGCATGGATACTGAGTCCTAATGAATCTGTGTGGGTCTTACCCAGTTGGAAATTCATTTTGCTTCACTCATCCATGTGATCAGGATCCAAATAATCCACTCCACTTTCGGGCTTCCCTTAATTCTTTTATTACTATAAAATTATTCCACTCCATCCACTCATTGACCAATAATCATGGAAGAGTATCCTGGAATACCTTACACTTTCAGCAGGTGCCAAGAGCAGAAACTATGAAGTATAAGGTTCTTTTTAATGTTTCATTCTCCTTATTTTGCCACTTTACATTAATCTGTTGTCAAGCATTGATATGTATGCTTAAGCACATGGAATGTTCACACACTCTGGTAAAGTCAACTCTCCTCATTTGGTCTCCATTCCTTACTCAGTAAAACGCCAGTGATGCACACTGACATTATGCCATGCCAGCCCGGAGCACCCTAAAGTTATAACTGTACCCTTTCCTTTATGTAAATGATACAAACCCCCATAGTCAGAGAATCATGCCTGGGAATGAGATGGCATAAGTTTCCTCTCTAAATCTATGTCAAATCAGCTTCTCACTGCATCTTAGAGGTATCAAAAGGCTTTTTCTTTGCGAAGCCATGTCAGAACTTTCTCTTTTCTCTTGGATAATTTTTCATTTAGCATTCCATTGCTTTAACTCAGCACACCATTCATTTAAGGGTCAACGGGCACAGGTACACTTTTCTTTAGGCAAGGTAAATTAAGTCTATTTATAAGCTCTTGAACCAATGAATTTTCACAGTAGGTTGCTCCAGAGTCATTTAGCTCAAGATTCTGTGTAATTGTGATACATTGAGACAAGTCTCTACTGAACACTGGGGTTCAGTACAAAGTGCATTGTAGTTGCAGGTGCTGATGTGAGACTTAAAGGACTGGACTGAGCCTGAGTGAAATTTCTCCCCAGGAAAGTGCCTCTCTAAAACTCTGAGTCATCCAAAGTTAGGAGAGTTTCAAAGGAAGCTCAGAGGGCGAAGAGTAAAAAATAACAGAGTTAATTAGGAGGGCTATTACCACAGGAAGCTTTGGGCAGGCAGAAACCCCGGTTAAACAGACTCCCAGACATAAATCACCAGTGCTTACCAACTACATAGGCAAGTTGGCAGGCTTTACAAAAGACATGGTTGGGTTCCCAAGCCATACCACTTGAGAGTCAGAAATGGTGTAAAATGAGGAAGCACGGTAGCAGCTGAGATAGCCAAATTGCGAAAGCAATGGTCCCCTGGAGATTCAGCTATGCGGAGCAGGAGGCAGGCAGCAGTTAAATCATTCTTCAGTGGGTGTTTGTGCCTCACGATTTAACAGACTTAGAATTGTACACATTTTTATAAATTTTCAATTCAGCCACTGGATTATGTTCTTCCTAATTTGGTACTTCAAGTGTTAGTTTCTCCTCTGGAAATTCCTCTGCCCTGTGACTGTCTACAGGGAGCATGACCAGAGGAGCCACCTGGAGGCAGATAGGCCAGCTGTAAACTCAGGTTTAGGATTCCAGGCACAGCCCTCTAGGAGATTACCTTCTGATTCATTTACAGTTTTCCCCAGACTAATACCTCTTGGGAAACCTGGGGCTGTCTCCTGCCCTTAGGCACTGTGTTGTAACTCCTAAAAGACAGCTCCTTTGAGCAGGTCTGCACTTGCTTTTGTGTCACTAATGGAGGACTGGATTTCCTCATGCCCTAAGAATCTTTTGGGAGGAGAGATGTTTGGGCCTCCCTCCTCCTCCCTTGAAAGTCCTTCCTTCTTTATCCAGGCTTCCTACACAGATTGTTTTCTCACTATCCTTTTCTAATATCCTCAACGAAACCTTCTCCAGCTACCTCAGCTCACATAGAATTCTTCCTCTCCTAAACAGCTATGACACTTAGGGAAGCAATGTGGCACAGTGAGAAAAAAAGAAAACTTTGGAGTCAAACAAGCCTGAACTTGAATGCCAGCTCCAGCATTCCCTACCCATGTAACTTTGGAAAAGTCGTTTCATCTCACTAAAGGTCAGCTCTCTTATATGTAAAGTGAACATAACCGCAGTCCCTATTTCACAGGGATTTATAAAGACTAAATAAAAATCACAGCAACCATCACTTATGTTGACAATGTGTTAAACTCTTTTGTAAGTACATTGCATATATTAATTCATTTATTGCTTTTTTATTGAACTTTAAGTTCTGGGGTGCATGTGCAGAACGTGCAGGTTTGTTACATAGGTATACACGTGCCATGGTGGTTTGCTGCACCCATCAACCTGTCATGTACATTAGGTATTTCTCCTAATGTTATCCTTCCTCTAGCCTCCCAACCTCCAACAGGCCCCAGTGTGTGACGTTCCCCTCCCTGTGTCCATGTGTTCTCACTGTTCAGCTCCCACTTATGAGTGAGAACATGTGGTGTTTAGTTTTCTGTTCCTGTGTTAGTTTGCTGAGAATGATGGTTTCCAGCTTCATCCATGTCCCTGCAAAAGACACGAACTCATCCTTTTTTATGGCTGCATAGTAGTCCACGTTATGTATGTGCCACATTTTCTTTATCCAGTCGATCATTGATGGGCTTTTGGGTTGGTTCCAAGTCATTGCTATTGTAAATAGTGCTGCAGTAAACATACGTGTGCATGTCTCTTTATAGTAGAATGATTTATAATCCTTTGGGTATACACCCAGTAATGGGATTGCTGGGTCAAATGGTATTTCTGGTTCTAGATCATTGAGGAATTGCCACACTGTCTTTCACAATGGTTAAACTAATTTACACTCCCACCAACAGTGTAAAACCATTCCTATTTCTCCACATCCTCTCCAGCATCTGTTGTTTCCTGACTTTTTAATGATCACCATTCTAACTGACATGAGATGGTATCTCATTGTGGTTTTGATTTGCATTTCTCTAATGACGAGTGATGAGCTTTTTTTCATATATTTGTCGGCTGCATACATATCTTCTTTTGAGAAGTGTCTGTTCATATCCTTTTCATAGGGTTGTTTGTGCTTTTTTTTTTTTTTTTTTTTTGTAAATTTAAGTTCTTTGTAGATTCTGGATATTAGCCCTTTGTCAGATGAATAGATTGCAAAAATTTTCTCCCATTCTGTAGGTTACCTGTTCACTATGATGATAATTGCTTTTGCTGTGCAGAAGGTCTTTAGTTTAATTAGATTCCATTTCTCATTTTTGACTTTTGTTGCCATTGCGTTTGGTGTTTTAGTCATCAAGTCTTTGCCTATGCCTATGTCCTGAATGGTATTGCCTAGGTTTTCTTCTAGCGTTTTCATGTTTTTAGGTCTTACATTTAAGTCTTTAATCCATCTTAATTTTTGTATAAGGTATAAGGAAGAAATCCAGTTTCAATTTCTGCATATAGCTAGCCAGTTTTCCCAACACCATTTATTACATAGGGAATCCTTTCCCCATTGCTTGTTTTTGTCAGGTTTGTCAAAGATCGGATGGTTGCTGATGTGTGGTGTTATTTCTGAAGCCTCTGTTCTGTTCCATTAGTTTATGTATCTGTTTTGGTACCAGTACCATGCTGTTTTGGTTACTGTAGCCTTGTAGTATAGTTTGAAGTCAGGTAGTGTGACGCCTCCAGCTTTGTTCTTTTTGCTTAGAATTGTCTTGGCTATGCGGGCTCTTTCTTGGTTTCATATGAAATTTAAAGTAGTTTTTTCTAATTCTGTGAAGAAAGTCAATGGTAACTTGATGGGAATAGTATTGAATCTATAAATTACTTTGGGCAGTATGGCCATCTTCAAAAAATTGACTCTTCCTACCCATGAGCATGGAATGTTTTTCCATTTGTTTGTGTCCTCTTTTATTTCCTTGAGCAGTGATTTGTAGTTCTCTTTGAAGAGGTCTTTCACATCCCTTGTAAGTTGGATTCCTAGGTATTTTATTTTCTTTGTAGCAATTGTGAATGGGAGTTCACTCATGATTTGGCTCTCTGCTTGTCTATTACTGGTGTATAGGAATGCCTGTGATTTTTGCACATTGATTTTGTATCCTGAGATTTTGCTGAAGTTGCTTACCAGTTTAAGATTTTGGGCTGAGATGATGGGATTTTCTAAATATACAATCGTGTCATCTGCAAATGGAGACAATTTGACAATTTGACTTTCGTTCTCTTGCCTGATTGCCCTGGCCACAACTTCCAATACTATTTTGAATAGGAGTGATGAGAGAGGGCATCCTTGTCCTGTGCAGGTTTTCAAAGGGAACGCTTCCAGTTTTTGTCCATTTAGTATGATATTGGCTGTGGTTTTGTAATAAATAGCTCTTATTATTTTGAGGTATGTTTCATAAATACCTAGTTTATTCAGAGCTTTTAGCATGAAGGGGTGTTGAATTTGTTGAAGGCCTTTTCTGCATCTATTAAGATAATCATGTTGTTTTTGTCATTGGTTCTGTTTAAATGAAGGATTACATTTATTGATTTGCATATGTTGAACCAGCCTTGCATCCTAGAGATGAAGCTAACTTGATCATGGTGGATAAGGTTTTTGATGTGCTGCTGTATTTGGTATGCCAGTATTTTATTGAGGATTTTCGCATCAACGTTCATCAGAGATCTTGGCCTGAAATTTTGTTGTTGTTGTGTCTCCACCAGGTTTTGGTAACAAGATGATGCTGGCCTCATAAAATGAGTTAGGAAGGAATCTCTCTTCTTCTATTGTTTGGAATAGTTTCAGGAGGACTGCTACCAGCTTCTTTTTTGTAGCTCTGGTAGAAATTGGCTGTGAATCTGTCTGGTCCTGGATTTGTTTTGGTTGGTAGGCTATTAATTACTGCCTCAATATCTGAACTTGTTATGGTCTATTCAGGGATTCGACTTCTTCTTGATTTAGTGTTCAAAGGGTGTATGTGTCCAGGAATTTATCCATTTCTTCTAGATCTTCTAGTTTATTTGTGTAGAGGTGTTTATAGTATTCTCTGATGGTAGTTTGTATTTCTGTGGGATCAGTGGTGATATCCCCTTTATCATTTTTATTGCATCTATTTGATTCTTCTCTCTTTTCTTCTTCATTAGTCTGGCTAACGGTCTATCTATTTTGTTTACCTTTTCAAAAAACCGCCTCCTGGATTCATTGTTTTTTTGAAGGGTTTTTCACGTCTCTAACTCCTTCAGTTCTGCTCTGATCTTAGTTATTTCTTGTCTTCTGCTTGCTTTTGAATTTGTTTGCTCTTGCTTATCTAGTTCTTTTAATTGTGAAGTTAGGGTGCCAATTTTAGATCTTTCCTGCTTTCTCTTGTGAGCAGTAAGTGCTATAAATTTCCCTCTAAACATTGCTTTAGCTATGTCCCTGACATTCTGGTATGTTGTGTCTTTGTTCTCATTGGTTTCAAAGAATTTATTTATTACTGCCTTAATTTCATTATTTACCCAGTAGTCATTCAGGAGCAGGTTGTTCAGTTTCCATGTAGTTTTGCAGTTTTGAGTGAGTTTCTTAATACTGAGTTCTAATTTGATTGCACTGTGGTCTGAGAGACTATTATGATTTCTGTCTTTGTATTTGCTGAGGAGTGTTTTACTTTATGTGGTCAATTTTAGAAAAAGTGTGATGTGGTGCTGAGAAGAATGTGCATTCTGTCAATTTTGGATGGAGAGTTCTGTAGATGTCTAATAAGTCCACTTGGTCCAGAGCTGAGTTCAAGTCCTGAATATCCTTGTTAATTTTCTGTTTTGTTGATCTGTCTAATATTGACAGTGGGGTGTTAAAGTCTCCCACTATTATTGTGTGGGAGTCTAAGTCTCTTTGTAGGTCTCTAAGGACTTGCTTTATTAACTTGGCTGCTCATGTATTGGGTGCATATATATTTAGAATAATTAGCTTTTCTTGTTGCATTGATCCCTTTACCATTATGTAATGCCCTTCTTCATCTCTTTTGATCTTCGTTGGTTTAAAGTCTGTTTTAACAGAGACTAGGATTGTAAATCCTTTTTTTTTTTTTTTTTTTTTTTTGCTTTCTATTTGCTTGGTAAATATTCATCCATCTTTTTATTTTGAGCCTACGTGTGTCTCTGAATGCGAGATGGGTCTCCTGAATATAGCACACCGATGGGTCTTGACTCTTTATCCAATTTGCCAGTCTGTGTCTTTTAATTGGAGCATTTAGCCCATTTACATTTAGGTTAATAGTTATGTGTGAATTTGATCCTGTCATTATGACATTAGCTGGTTATTTTGCCCGTTAGTTGATGCAGTTTCTTCATAGTGTCGATGGTCTTTACAATTTGGTACGTATTTGCAATGGCTGGTACTGGTTGTTCCTTTCCATGTTTAGTGCTTCCTTCAGGAGCTCTTGTAAGGCAGACCTGGTGGTGACGAAATCTCTCAGCATTTGCTTGTCTGTAAAAGATTTTATTTCTCCTTTGTTTATGAAGCTTAGTTTGGCTGGATATCAAATTCTGGGATGAAAATTCTTTTCTTTTAGACGATTGAATATTGGCCCCCACTTTATTCTGCCTTGTAGGGTTTCTGCAGAGAGATCTGCTGTTAGTCTGATGGGCTTCCCTTTGTGGGTAAACTGATCTTTCTCTCTGGCTGCCCTTAACATTTTTTCCTACATTTCAACCTTGATGAATCTGATGATTATGCATCTTGGGGTTGCTCTTCTCAAGGCGTATCTTTGTAGTGTTCTCTGTATTTCCTGAATTTGAATGTTGGCCTGTCTTGCCAGGTCGGGGAATTTCTCCTGGAAAATATTATGAAGAGTGCTTTCCAACTTGGTTCCATTCTCCCCATCACTTTCAGGTACACCAATCAAATGCAGGTTTGGCCTTTTCACATAGTACCATATTTCTTGGAGGCTTTCTTCATTCCTTTTCAATCTTTTTTCCCTGATCTTGTCCTTATGCTTTATTTCATTAAGTTGATCTTCAATCTCTGATACCCTTTCTTCCACTTGATCAATTCAGCTATTGATACTTGTATATGCTTCACAAAGTTCTCATGCTGTGTTTTTCAGCTCCATCAGGTTATTTAAGTTCTTCTCTAAACTGGTTATTCTAGTTATCAATTCATCTAACCTTTTATCAAGGTTCTTAGCTTCCTTGCATTGGGTTAGAACATGCTCCTTTAGCTCAAAGGAGTTTGTTATTACCCACCTTCTGAAGCCTACTTCTGTCAATTTGTCAAACTCATTCTCCATCCAGTTTTGTTCCCTTGCTGGTGAGGAGTTGTGATCCTTTGGAGGAGAAGAGTCGTTCTGGTTTTCAGAATTTTCAGCCTTTTTGCTCTGGTTTCTCCCCATCTTTGTGGATTGATCTACCTTTGGTCTTTGATGTTGGTGACCTTTGGATGGGGTTTCTGAGTAGACGTCCTTTTTTAGATGTTGATGCTATTCCTTTCTGTTTGTGAATTTTCCTTCTAACGGTCAGATCCCTCTGCTGCAGTTCTGCTGGGGTTTGCTGGAGGTCCACTCCAGACCCTGTTTGCTTGGGTATCACCAGCAGAGGCTCCAGAACAGCAAAGATTGCTTCCTGTTCCTTCCTCTGGAAGCTTCATCCCAGAGGGGCACCTGCCAGATCCCAGCTGGAGCTCTTCTGTATGAGGGGCCTGTCGACCCCCGCTGGGAGGTGTCTACCAGTCAGGAGGCACGGGGTTCAGGGACCCATATGAGGAGGCAGTCTGACCATTAGCAAAGTTCGAATGCTGTGCTGGGAGATCCACTGCTCTCTTCAGAGCTACCAGGCAGGGACCTTTAAGTCTGTTAAAGCTGCACCCACTGCTTCCCCTTCCCCCAGGTACTCTGACCCAGGGAGATGGTGGTTTTATCTATAAGCCCCTGACTGGGCTGCTGCCTTTTATTCAGAGATGTCCTGCTCAGAGAGGAGGAATCTAGAGAGGCAGTCTGGCCACAGCGGCTTTGCTGAGCTGCGGAGGGCTCCTCCCAGTTGGAACTTCCCTGTGGCTTTGTTTACACTGTGAGGGGAAAACCGTCTACTCAAGCCTCAGTAATGGCAGACACCCGTCCCCCCACCAAACTCGAGTGTACCAGGTCGACTGTAGACTGCTTTGCTGGCAACGAAAATTTCAAGCCAGTGGAT